>NC_079207.1:45128475-45383475 GCF_026745355.1 Beta vulgaris subsp. vulgaris | reverse complement strand
AGGGGGTAGATGAAGGGTAAATTTTCTGGCCAACTTAGCGGAATGATCATAGTTCTCCAGGACTATTACAAAGAAAAAGTTGGATGTTGATGCATATGCCTTGTTGTCTCACAAGTAGCCCAGTTGAGCATGAAGATGGACTCACTGAAATCTTTGCAGTCTAGTATTCCTCCTATGAGTATTAATGCGATGTCTTCCATGGCTCCTATTACTTCTTCCTTTTGTGAAGTGTGTGGTGTTCAAGGCCACTTTGGTCATGATTGTTGCTACAATCAACCTGATCCGAATCAAATGGCGCATGCAAATGTTTTTCAGCAGAGACCTCCACACAACCATACTCTAACACTACAACCAGGTTGGAGGGATCATCCTAATTTTTCCTACAAGAACAACAATGTTCAGAATCCTCAACCTCCACCACAATCTTCCTACCAACCACCACATGCTTCTAGACAACAATATTATCAAGGGGCTCCTCAGAACCCCTCTCCTGGTTTCATTAGGCCTTCACATCAAGGCTATCAGCAGCAAGCTTCTAAATGTAACTCTCAAGAACCTACTATGTCTGATCTAATGAAAATGATGGTTTCTATGCAGAAAAATCATGAGAAGAGCATCAAGGAGTTTAAGAACACTACCAAACACATGGAGACTCAACTTGCTCAAGTGGCCGAAAATAATGCACTGAGGCAACCAGGTCATCTGCCGGGAACCCATCCAAAGAGACTGTCAATGCCGTTACAATTCGTAGCATCATTGTTTATGATGCTCCTCCCATGCCCATTGATGATGCTGCTCCTAGCAAGGAGAAAGAGGTGGTAGAGGAAGAAGCGGAGAAGCGTTCGATGTCTGAGGTCGAACTAGCTAAGGAAGATCAGACAGGAAAGCAAAAGGAAAAGGTTTCTGAAACGCCTATTTCACCAAGGCTACCTTTTCCCCATAGGATGAAGAAGTCGAAGGTCGATCAACAACTTGGTAAGTTCTTGACTATGGTCAAGAACCTTGAGGTAACAATTCCTTTTACTGAACTTATTTCTCAAGTGCCTGTTTATGCTAAGTTTTTGAAAGACATGATTACTAAAAAGAAAGACTTTGGTGGGGTAGATCGAGTCGCTCTAACTGAAGAGTGTAGTGCTGTTTTACAAAAAGAACCCCCCTAAGTTGAAGGATCCTGGTAGTTTTTCCATCCCTTGCCATGTAGGTGCATTATTTATAGATAAGGCATTGTGTGATTTAGGTGCTTCTGTGTCTGTCATGCGTTTTTTTAGTTTATAAGAAACTGAATATGGGAGCACTTAAGTGCACTCAAATTACTTTGCAAACGGCCGATCGTTCTATAAAATACCCTCTAGGTGTTTTAGAAGACGTCCTCTGTTAGGGTGGGAAAGTTTTATATCCTGTTGATTTTGTTGTGCTTGATATGGAGGAGGATGCCCAAATTCCTATTATTCTTGGTAGGCCGTTTTTGTGTACGCTGGTGCTGTTATAGATGTCAAGTCTGGGTCTTTAACTTTGAGTGTTGGTGATGATAATGTCACTTTTAAACTAACCAATGCTGTTAAGTCTCCTATGCTTGAGCAAAATTGCTGCAGGAGGAAAATGTTTGATGAGGGGGGGACTCATTGCCAAGCCCCTCCGATTTGAGATTGAGGAGGTAATATGGTCGTGCGGGACCTTTATAAACCAGCGCTAGGCGGGAGGCAACCCGTAGTTTTTTTCTTATTTTTTTCTTATTTTTTTTTCATTTTTTCCCTTTTAGAGAGTGAGAGAGCGGAGAGTCTAACTTAATTTTTCTCTAAGCAATGTCCTATAGTTCATCTTGCGGCACTGAGGACATTGCCAGTTCAGCTTGGGGGAGGATTTTTGTATGTATTTTCTCTCTTTTACTACCTTTTAGTGTAGATTTTTTGCTTTCTTAGGCCAGATTTATTTGCTTTCAGAAAAAAAAAAAACAAAATTGCTGAAAAAATACAAAAATACGATTTGACTGGATTGGTGTGATTGCTTCCCTGTGCCCCTATGTTCTTTGAAAGTATATTTGGGTCTTTATCTGGATAGTTGAGCATTGAGATTGTGATGCTGGAATGTGAACTCTAAATGCCTTGACCTCAATGAGTTTTGATAATAAAGCGCTTATCTTGACTGCATACTTGAATTGGTTAGACTGTGAGGATTCATTCTTGCCAATGGATTCATTTTATTCCATTCTGTTTTCTTGTGTGTTAGTTCCTATTAGCTGACTGATCTTGACTTTGACAACGTACTATTGATATCTGATATTGTGGCAATTGTTGTGATAGAGGCGTTCTTTTGTCTGTTTTGAGCCTTAAAGTGATTTTTGTGATATACTTTATCCTCCTTAGCCCGCTGAGCCTAATGACTATTTAGTTACTAAACCTCATTACATGCCCATGGCCCTTTTTTGATATTAATCCCAAGCCTAGCTTGGGGGAGCATATGTTTGAGTTAGTATCTGAGATAGTTTTTATGAGTTACTTTGGATGGAGATGATTGTATTAAGGTACAAAAGTTGAGAAAAAGAAAAGAATGAGCAAATGAAATACATGTGATTATGGGATTGGAAAAATGCAAAGGGAAAGAAAAAGAAAGATTGAAAAAAATGAACAAAAAGTCAAAAATTCTTTCTTTTACAAGTGCTTGCAAAGAAAAAAATTCATCACACTGCTTCAAGGATGAGTTTATTGAAAATTTTGTGATTTATAGAATTGGGACATTGTTATTGGCTATTATTCAGGTTGTTACTTCTAGTGACTTGTGCTACCCTATTCTTGGTTTTTCCCCCACATTTACTATACATAATCCCTACCCATACCTAAGCCCCATTACAACCCTGAAAAAGTCCTCTTGAGCTTATGCTTATATTATTGTTTATTGGATTGATGTGGAGTCAGTTTGTCAAGGTTAAAGAGTACGTTCGCTACTTGAGTCGACATGATTAGGTTGAGTGGCATTATTACCTTTCTAAGCACATGAGAGTGTGAGTGGGAAGGGTTATTATGGTTGGGATGGTGAGTGATCGGGCACATCTTTTGCCTGCCACAAAAATGTCGAGAGGAGTGACACCCTAGTGAGAGCCTTCTCGAGATTTGTATGTCATATAAGGCATCTGCATTTGATTGCTTATTTGGGTGATGGGTTAATAGAGTAATCTGAACAACTGAAATTGAATTGTGTCTGCTTGAATGATTTATGAGCTTTATAAAAGATTTTGATCTCTGTTTTCATATATAAAGGGGCGAAGCAATCATATTCATGTTCATGTCTTGTTTGCTTGACGACAAGCAAAGGTTTAACTTGGGGGAGTTTGATATGTCATATTATATATAGTTTTTAGATGCATTTGATTGCATTTGGAACTCCCTTTAGAGCATTTAGGTGCATAATGGCATGAATTACGTAAGTTGTGCTCTACTACTCCCCGTTTGCGTGTTTTGATAATTTTCAGGTTACTTTGATGCAAATTGATTATGATTACCTAAGATCAAGCCTATTAATCATTGAAGATGAAGATATCTTGCACAAGGGTCACAATGCATCCTTTCGGGACAATTTCGAGTTAAAATGAAGCAAAGAGTTGGTGAAAGAAGTGTCAAAACTGACACATATTCACTATTTTGATCATAACGTTTGATAGAGAATTGATAATTAAGAAATTCCAGTTGGGTTGGAAACTATACTTCAAGGGCTTTCCAATGATAGGTCACACGCCCAAATCCGACTTCTGGTTTGAGAGATACAGCCTTCGCAAGTTGACACAAAATCGCAGTTTCCTCGCCCGGTCCACCGGGGGGATTCGCCCGACCGGGCGAGATCAAAATTTCACTATGATGCAAGGCAAATTAGCTCGGTCAACCGGGCGAGAAAAGAACCAAAATCGCTCGCGCTCCCGACCGGGCGTATTTGCTTCTTTGTCGTAATTTCCTAATCACCGTCGCCCGACCGGGAGGATTTCCCCCGGTCGACCGGGCGGATTTCCCCCGGTCGACCGGGCGGCTTCTCGAGACGCGTTTTTTCGGGTTTTTTAGCCGATTTTTTAAAGAGTATAAATAGGTTTTTAATATTTTCGTTTAGACTATCTCATTTTCTACGTTTTTAGGGCCAAACACTTAGTTTATTCTCTCTACTTTTGTTGAACTTTTACATTGGAAGATTATATAGATCGTCGATTTCCTTTTTCATTGTTCTTCAATCATTCGGTATTCTTCTTTACTTTCTTTAACTTAATGAATTCTTTTACTTTGATCATGTGTATTGAGTTCTTTATTATAATGAGTGAGTAGTCTATTTCTAGGGCTTAGAGAGGGAAGCCATGTTTATACCTTTTTTATTGTGGTTTGATGTTCCTCAATAATTGGATTGAATTAGAATAATTCCTGTTGATTTGTTATACTTGTTTAATTCATGTAATTGCGCAATATCATGAGTTATGTTTAGCTAATAAGAATTAGAATCGGAAGATCGTATTCATTAGAGGCTTGTTATAATAGGTAGATTTTATTATGTTGAGCGACCGTACTGGCATATGTTAATCTAAGAGTTGTTAATGCCTGACCAAGAAATAACGAAATACTTTATTTATTCGAACCTCAATCCAAGTGTTGTTGAACTATATTATATTGATTAAACTGGTATAAGCATGGTGGACCAATCGATTGCCCTAGGCTTTTAATTATTTGATAAATTCCCATTTTTTCGCGTTCTAGTTTATTCTAGTTTAGTTATTAATTATTCAATCCTTTTCCTGTCTGGAAGTAGTTAGATAATTGAGCATAAATCTATAGGACTCCTCTCCCTGTGGATCGACCCGTATTTGCCAGTTTATGCTAAACAGACATCGTGCACTTGCGGTATATTTTAAAACACATCAGAGGATGCAATCGTTCAAGGATATCCTGCTGGAATATGAGAATGTGGAACTCCCTACTGCTGATGGAGGGCCTTCCCCTCCTTTGCTTGTTGTTGAACCCTCCCTTGGCATTGATGCTAAGTCAGTAAGTGATCCTCCTAGTCCCCTTACTTTTTGTAAAGCTATCATTTTAGATGATCTTACTAAAGTTAAGAAAGATATTGATGACCTGTCTAAAACTTGTTTGATGGGTAAGATTCTGGGGGCTGCTGTTGATCTAAGAACCATAATGTTTAGAACTAAAGCTGACTGGCAGTTTTGTAAGGGTGACGTTGAGTATTTGGATATGGGAAATAATTGGGTGTTGATGAAATTTTCTAACCCTGATGATCTTTTCCTAGTGTGGTCTGAAAGGCCTTGGCATGTCCAATGTGAGTTATTTGTAATTTAGCCCTGGAAACCCCATATTGACCCATATGTGGAAGAAGTAAAGTATGTGGATTTGTGGGTTAGAATTCCTAGATTTCTTACAGAATTATCAAACTTTGATTCTGTTGCAAACATGTTGGCTGCTAATAATGTGGGGTCTCTTGTTAAGTTGGCTGCAAGATCTATGCTTAACCATAAGATTAGATCTGCTCGTGCTTATGTTAGGGTTGATATAACTGAACCTTTATTGGAGTATTCGAAAATTACCAGAGATGGTGGTGTTAAGTGTGGTTATGTGATATGGTATGAGGATTTATCTGTTGGTTGTTCCTTTTGTGGCTCTGATGAGAGTATAGATAACTGTTTTATTTTATCCCCCCCCCCCCTCAAAAAGAGATCAAAGTGATGTTGATGAAACATCCCAAGAAAAAATGGTTAGCTGAGTTCATTCAAGGTGCTACTAGGCAAGCTAAGCCTCTATCCACCGCTGTGCAAGCATTGGTGGTGGAGGCTATGTCTAGAAACATTGTTCGATCTCATTTTAATGCTGGTTCTTCTACTAAACAGTCTGTTCAAAAGAAAAAATTCCCTGGTAAGACATTTACTGGTAAGAAAAATGTTGTGGATGGTAGTGGTATAGTTTTTAATGAAGTGCATGTTCACTCATGCTAAAGTTGTTGTAATCTCTGCCTAGTCCAACTAGGAAAGGTAAGGGGGTGATTTTATCTCACCCAGTGATAGAAGTGGAATCTTCTGATGATGAGTTTGGTGATGTAATCTCATCTGTTGTCTCTCCTTCTCTAGTATCTATACGTAAGGTGATGTGATTCTTGAAGCAAGATTCACTTAGTTGAGGCTCTTTGATGTAGTTTAGTGGCTTTTATATATGAAAGATTGAATCTTTATTGAAATTGATTAAAATAAGGGTTCTTTAGTGTTTCTTGATTGTTTATTTAATGAAAATAGTAGCAAAAGTAAGTTACAGTAACCAGGATATGGACAACTTAGGCGTATTTTGTCTCAAAGTTCAACTAGGGTTTTTGGATTCTCTCCTAAATCTTTAACTCACAAGAATTAAGTCAAAAATATTCTCTATCTTTATTAGGATGGCCGAAATTCTTGTTATATAGTATAAGATTCCTAAACCTATTAAAACTAGTAAAGCTTAAAGAATAAAGATAAATAACTAACTAACTAACTAGCTTATCTATCTTTATCTTAAAGGATAAAGATAAATAACAAACTAATCTATCTAATTCCACACGCCTACAATTAAGATAATCATAAACATAAGACTCCTAATAGAACTCAATGACAAAGGAATTAGACTCCTAAGTATAATAGGATTCCTTCATCACCAAAACACTTAATTAAAGCAATTCAAAAGCAATTAAACTTATAGTCTCCTAACAGAACTAGGATACTACATAGAAGTCCTAATAGAACTAGTACTCATCCCTAAAGGACCTTAGTCACACATCATAGGGTAGGTGTTATGGAGCATGATGCTCTAGAACCTACTATTTACACTGGATCACATCCCCTCCTCTATCCCTCTATCAATGAGGATGAGTTGTATTCTCCTATTCCATTGAGGGTTATCTACCCTAGTGAACTGATTGGTAATGATTTCTTACCTGATGATGAAGGTTTCCCTGATGAAAATAATGAGCTGTTTGATAATGATATTGTCAATTCTGCTATGGTTGATGATACTTATATTCTGGAAGATCATGTTCATGAAGTAACTATGGAAGGTTACATTTCTCATCAATACTGCTCTTTTCACTCTCTCAATTCTGAGACCTCAAGCATTAAACAGATTGAGGGGATGGGAGTTGAAGGGGCTAGTATCCAGTAGAATGTTTCAGCTTCTAGTTCGGCTAAGAGAAGGAAGATGGATTCTGATAAAGAATCATCTAAATCCAACCTGAAGAGGGGTAGAACTTAGGCTAAGTTCTACCTTCCATCTGCCAAGATTATGAATATCTGTTTTTGAAATGTTAGGGGGTGCAAGAGGCATCTAGCTAGAGAGGAAGTAAAATATTTTTGTAAAAATAATAATGTGCATGTCATGATGTTATGTGAAACCAAAGTTTCTTCCCCTCCTTCGGAGGCCTGTGTTAGATTCTGTGGGTTTCAACATCATGACTTCCTCCCTTCTTTTGGATTCGCATGTGGAATGTGATTATTTTGGAAGGATGTTCCTAGTAATCCTTTCTTAATCAATATTGATGCAAAGTTTGATCGATTTATGGTCTGTAATGTACATATTTTTTTAATGAACTGCTCTTTTAAGCTTATTTTTATATATGCCCCCCTAATCATAATCAAAAGTTATCCTTTTGGGAAGAATTAATTAGCACGGTTCAATTGCTAAATTACCCTTAATTATATAATTTTAGGTGATTTTAGTGAACTTAGTAATCAGAATGATAAAGTAAGAGGGACAAACTTTTCCTCTGCCCGGTTAAATCATATGAATCGGTTATTTACTTCACTTGATTGTATAAAATTACCCTTTAATGGGCAAGTTTATACTTGGCGTAAAAAACGTAGTGGCTCTAATAACATCATGGATTAGATAAAGGGGTTATTGATTTAGAATGGATAATTTTTTTCCGTGCTGCTAAATTAAATCATCATGTCTTCGGATCATTGTCATATTTCTATTAATTTAGATTTGACTCAAGGTAGGAAATCAACTCCTTTCAGATTTGATAAAATATGGACGTCAAGGAAAGATTTTGATGTTGTAATTAAAAAAGCTTGGTGTACCAAATTCTGTGGTTCCGATATGTATTATTTCATGAAAAAGTGCAACCTACTTAAAGAAAAGGCTAAAATTTGGTCTAGTACTAGGTTTGGTAATAGTTTCCGCCAACTTAGGACAGTTGAAACCAAGTCAAGAACATTACAAGACCGTCTTCTTATAGAACCAAATTGCCTTATTTTATGTGCAAAACAAACAAGTTCCTTGCTAAGCAAGCCAAACTCCTAGAATTTAAAGAATTGCATTGGAAAATAAAAGCCAAAGCTAATCACCTGAAATTAAGTTATTCTAATTCAAAATACTATCACGCTTTTGCTTCAATTATAAAGAATCGCAAGTTTATATCTTCTATTAAACACGAACAAGGTATCTTAGTCTATAACCCGAAACAAGTGGAAAGCTGCTTCACTAATCCTTTAATTCACTGGTTTACTTCAAACGAAAATTGTAAGTTTGATGAGAGTGTTGATTTCCAGCTTCTAGATACCATTATCTCTAATGAAGATAATGCTCTTCTTTGTGCAGAACTAAGTTTTGAAGAAGTCAAAGAGGCAATGTTTGATTTAGCCCCTCATAAAGCACCGAGTCTTGATGGATTTCCCGCTTTCTTTTTTCAGAAATACTGGTCTTTAGTTGGCAATTCGGTATTTAAAGCAGTAAAGGCGTTTTTTCATTCTGGTAAATTATTAAAAGAGGTAAATCATACTTTTGTTACGTTAATCCCTAAAGTCGACGCTCCATCTAATCCTAGCCAATTTCGGCCAATTAGTTTATGTTCCACAATATATAAGATAATTTCGAAAATAATGGCTTCTCGCCTCAAGGTGGTTTTGGGAAAAATCATCCACCCTTTATAAGGAGCGTTTTTTCTTGAAAGATCAATTCAAGATAATGTTATGTTAGCTCATGAGGTATTTTATTCTTTTAAAAAGAAATCGGGAAACAAAGGGTAGTTAGCAATAAAACTGGATATGGAAAAATCCTATGATAGACTGGAATGGAACTTTATATTTAAAGTTTTTGAAAAATTGGGCTTCTGTGATCGATGGGTAGGCTGGATGAAGGAATATATTACTACAGTTTCATTTTGAGTATTCCCGGTGAAATGTTTACTCCATCTAGGGAGATTCGTCAGGGGGATCCCTCGTTTCCGTAAATTTTTATTTTATGAGCAGAAATTTTAGCTCGTCAATTATATAATGCTAGTATCAATGGCTCAAAACTCTTAGGAGTCACTCTTGGTCATTCTAGAGTGAAGATTCCGTTCGTAACATTTGCAGGTGGTACTATGATTTTTGCTAAAGCTTCTGTAGATAGTTGTACTATTATTAGATTTATCCTGGAAAAATAATGTAGTATGTATGGGCAATTAGTCAACTATACAAAATCACCTTATCAATGTTCTCACAACACTGAGCCAGAATTAACAGCCTCCATTGCGAACATACTTTAGATGGGAGAAGCTTGTTCTTTAGGAAAATATCTAGGATTCCCGATCATAGATAGTAAAGTTACTAATTCAAGATTTGGGGATATTGTGAACATACTTCAAATGGGGCTCTTTTTGCAGATAGGTTGTAAAGTGAAAGCAAATGTGTCATGGCAGTGGAGAACATTAATGTTGTTGAGGAAATATCATTTTGGTTTGATAAATGGGTATTCTAGTATCCGATTAGTGAAGTTTGCCCTGTTATGAGGGGTAGTGAAACCCTTTATGTTGACTATTTTAATTTATAGATCAAGAGAGGTAATGGGACATATTGTGACTACGTGTGTTTCTTCCCATGCACTTGGTTGATGCAGTCCGGTGTATTTTTATCCCTAGGAATCATATCGAGGATCAACTTATCTGGGCTCTTTCCCCTGATGGTTGCTATTCTGTTAAATCAGGTGTTTCTTTACTTCAGGGTTATGGTTTAGATGCTCCTTCTCTTGACCCTTTCATCTGGATTTGGCGTCTTAAAGGTCCCCCCCCAAGATTAAGTTTTTTTTATGGACGATTTGTAATAAAGGGCTTCCCAGAAAAAAAAAAAAGGTTAGAAATGAGTCATATTTTTCTGCCTCTGGAGTGCTTTTTTTGTAATCACCACTCGGAAGATTTAGCCCATCTGTTTATAAATTGTCCCTTTTGTGTCGATTTTTTTGTTAGTTTGGCTTCAAGTTGCGAGTCGCCTTCCCCCTCCCATTAAGGGTGACATGTCTTTTATCGAGTATCTTATGAATCTTGCTAAGGATTTCTGTTTGGACCCAATAGCTAAACTCGCTTTAACTTGGTGGTTTATCTGGTATGCTCGGAATGGTGTTACTTTTAGACAGGATCCCTCCTCTCCAGCTATTGTTAGTAGAATGATTAGAGTTTTTGCAGATAGGTTAGAGGGAAGGGTCTTTAAAGACGTTTTGTCTATTCGGAATTCCTCCTTTTCTGGTAGGACTCAAAAACAAAATAGGAAGAATATTTGTTGGGTGCCCCCTCCCTCCTATTTCTTTAAGCTTAATTTTGATGGGTCAAAATTGAAGGATGGTTCTGCTTCTTTTGGGTTTGTTATTAGAGATAAGAATGGTAACTTGAAGTTATGTGATGCTAACTCTATTAGTCCTCGTCATTCTATTTTAGTTGCTGAAGCTTGGGCTCTTAGGGAAGGCATTAAAGATGCAATTGTGCTTGGTGCTAAGAGATTAATTATTGAAGGGGATAACATGAGTGTTATCCAGGCTATCAAAAGGATATGCAAAATCCCCTAGGCTATTCATTCGCTTATTATGGATGTAAGGGAAGAGTTAAATTGCTTTGAAGATGTTCGTATCAACCATGGAGTTAGACAAGGTAATTCGGCGGCGGATTGGATGGCTTACCGGGGTCACTCTTGTTCAAATCTGACTTATTGGTTCGATTCTCCGGCTCATGTTTTCTCTTTGATCATCCGAAATGATGCTTTAGGGTGGCCCCTTTCGTGGGATCCTCCCTAGTTGTTTATTTCCTTTGTAAAAAAATAAAAAATAAATACATAAATTGCGATCTAAGGTGAAACATTATCATTCTTGTCCTTAGATTCCTTGCACCGTGCAGGCGTGAAGATCTCATCTTAAAACTCATCTATGTCCTCAGTGTTATAGTTGACATATTTCTTAGGTCTGGTGGATCTTCTTTTAGGTTGAGGCTCGTCCTCCTATGATTTTGGATCACTCTCAAATCTGAAGGCAGCATGGTATATATTGGTTCTGGTCTGGCCTATAGCACGGTCAAACTCCACAATGAGCTCGTCATCGCGTTCCATACCTGCTCTTAACACATTACGGATAATATATTCTATGATGGTGTAGTTATTCCCATCACCTTCATCATCACTTACGATAATGGGATTATGGTAGCTTCCTACTCTATTATATCGAGTAGCAGATATGGTTAGGAATCTAGAACAAATAAACATATTCCAATTGATATATTTAGTATTCTCCTTTTCTCCCTGAACGCAATTCCCAACAATAAACAATAAGTAGCTACCACAAACAACATAGGCACAAGAATATAAAAAGTTAGCATGGAAGAAAAATATAATCATGTTGAACTAACTATTTAAAGCAAACATATAATATTTCTATTCTATATGCCCTTCCTATACTACCCATTCTCACAACACAGCAAAATAAACTAAAGTATTAATATATTAAATAATAATAATAATTATACTTTTCGACAAATTAAAAAAAAAAATTGAACCATAAAAATTTCGAACCTTATTTTTTCAAATGCTAATATAAAAATATTATGTTTTAAAAATTAATTTGAACACCACGAATAAGTAGGAGCTCGATTCTAAGAAATTCATCTAAATAACTAGCTAGTTACGAGCCTAATTTTTTTTTTGAAATAAACCTAAAGCTCCCATATACTACTTTGTAACTCCTCGGTAATTCTCCCTTTTCCAAAAATATTTTTCAAATATAAAATTAGAGAATGATCAACGTATTATCCCTCGTGTGATAACGTATCGGCTTGTTCAGAATTTTGCAGCGAAAAACATATAATCAAACTTTAAAATTGAAATATAATAAATAACAAAGTCAACTTTAAAACCAAATAACAATGTTAACGTTAACTCCAAACCAAACTTAAATATAAATATATCAACTATAAAACAATAAATAAATCAACATGCTACACAAGCTCTATATTCCCGAAACTCCATGATGTATAATCTGCACACTTGTACATGTCAATGCACTAGAGAAACTACTCACCAAGAATGGATCCATCACAGGGTCAATAAGGCAAAACCATGATCAACACATACAAACAAAGCATGTAGTCAGCAAATCTGAGTACTACATAATAATAAATAAACATTCATAATATGATACTAATAATATTAAGCAGGAATAAATAACAATATAACAATCTACAGATAACTTTTACTGAAATAAACTTTAACAATCTTTTTATTACTTCAATGGAATAGTCATTGGACTGAGTTGTCTAACTAAAAACCAGCCTTCCCTTTGGAAGACGAAATACGGGCTATTCCCATGACCTATGATATCGAGGAACCTTTTAAATAAAAATAGGAACAATGATCAATCCGAACCCAAAAAAAAGTCATGGCCCGCTCACCAAGTACCCCAACTCCTAATTGTCCAACTTCAGACGTGCACCAGTCTAAAGTCTATTACTATCCAAGTTTCACTTTACATGATTTACCAATTATTACTTGTTATAACATACAACCAACATAGATAAAATATAACCAAACATTCAGAACTTTAATTTTATCTTAGGATTAAATAGGTGATTATACAACTTACAACCCAAGATTAATTCCTTCTTTAATCCAATCCTTCTTATTTGTTGAACCTAACCAACAACTAACTTACCTTTCAAAGGTATAAATTATCAACTTACCAAATAAGGCTCATAGTCCTCATAGAGTAGTGAAAATAATAAAATAAGGGAATGAACACATGATTCAATCTTAATCCAAACCAATAAATATATTAATTCCCCCATGTGAATTAATAAATAAATTTTCCAACCAACATGCTTGCATCAATCAAAATAATAATATGTTTTCTTTTGTAGCTGGGGAGGGAAAGGTTGCCACAAAATTTAAAAAACTCAAACAAAAATCTCGTTTGACTAAAGTTGCTGGGGAGGCTTTTATTGATATTAATAATGTGAGTCCATGCCATATTGAGTCTGGTGGTAAGGCAGGGGATAAAAGAAGGATGGTTGATAATATGATTGTGGATGATATTAATGATTCTTATAACTTGAGTTCCAAGAAATATAAACTAAATGATTTTTCGAAAAATGACAATAATGTTGATATTGTTGACGCGGAGGTTGGTTGTAACCAACCCCGCCAGGCTTTATGAAAATCTTGTGTTGGAACTGTCAGGGTATGGGTAACCCTTGGACAGTTCATCAGTTGAGAAGGCTTATGGCTTCTAATACCCCCGACATTCTCTTTATGTCGGAAACAAAGGTTACTAAAAATATTGTTGAGCATAAAAAGGAGAGCCTCGGATTTTCCGGGGCCTTTGGTGTTTCGTGTGTTGGGAGAGCTAGAGGTTTATGTATGTTTTCGAAGGAAGAGACGATCTCATTTAGGATGGTGTCCTTCTCCCAAAATCATATTTGTGGTGATGTGGGGAGTAATGGGGATGTGCGCTGGAGGTTTGTGGGGAGTAACTTGGGCTTTGATAAAAGGGTAGTGTGATGAATATGAGGGGCCTATAGTCTTTGGGGGTGATTTTAATGAAATTATGAGTTATGACGAGAAGGAAGGGGGTGCATCGAGGGAGCAGAGAGCTATGGTGGGGTTCCGTAATGTGATGGATGACTGTAGCCTGGGAGATTTGCGGTTTGTGGGTCAGTGGCACACCTGGGAGAGAGGGAGGAGTCCGGAATCTCGAATTAGGGAACGTTTAGATCGGTTTATTGTCTCGCAGTCTTGGTTGCATTTATTTCCAGAGGCTTTTATTGATCATCAGGTGCGTTACTGTACGGATCATGCGGCTATTGTATTACGTTGTTTGGGAAATGAGGGGATGCCGCGAAGAAGGGCTGGTGGGTTTCGGTTCGAGACCTTTTGGCTACTTGATGATACTTGTGAGGAGGTGGTGCGGGGGGCATGGAATGCAGCGGAGGGTGGTAGAATTTGTGAAAAATTTGGGGCTGTTGCAAGGGAGTTGCAGGGATGGAGTAAAAAGACTTTTGGGTCTCTTCGAAAGAAAATTGAAGCAGTGGAGAAAAAGTTACATGCAGCCCAGGGTGAAGCTACTTCGATTGACAGCTGTGAGAGGTGTGTGAGTTTGGAGAGGGAGTTGGATGAATTACATGCTAAGAACGAGGCTTACTGGTATATGAGATCACGAGTGGCGGAAGTGAAGGATGGGGATAGAAATACTTCATATTTTCACCATAAAGCTTCTCATAGGAAAAAACGGAACCTTATTCATGGTATTTTTGATGGGGGTGGGAGGTGGCAAACGGAAGGCGAGGAGATTGAGTGTGTGGTGGAACGCTATTTTTAGGAGATATTCACGTCTTCCGAGCCTTCTTCTAATGATTTTCAGGAGGTATTGCAGCATCTGAAGAGGTCTGTGACACAGGAGTATAACGACATTCTTCTGAAGCCCTACTCAAAAGAGGAGATTTTTGCAGCTTTGAGTGATATGCACCCTTGCAAATCCCCCGGGCCTGATGGTATGCATGTTATCTTTTATCAGAGATTCTGGCATATAATTGGTGATGAGTGTTTTAATTTTGTAAGCAGCATTTTACATAACTATTCTTGCCCAGGGAATGTCAATTGTACTAATATTGCTCTTATTCCCAAAGATAAATCCCCTACTGTTGTTTCTGAGTTTAGGCCTATAAGTTTATGCAATGTACTGTACAAAATAGCTTCTAAAGCTATTGTTTTGCGGCTTAAACAATTCCTTCCCTGTATTGCAGCGGAGAATCAAAGTGTGTTTGTCCCTGGAAGACTGATTTCAGATAATTCTCTTATTGCTCTGGAGATCTTTCATACTATGAAGAAGAGGAATAATAGCAGGAAGGGATTGATGGCGATGAAACTTGACATGAGTAAAGCCTATGACAGAGTGGAGTGGGGTTTTCTTAGGAAGCTACTATTGACAATGGGGTTTGATGGACGATGGGTAATTTTGGTTATGCGTTGTGTTGCTACTGTTTCGTATTCCTTCATTATTAATGGACGAGATGTGGTTCTGTGACTCCTCCAGAGATTACGCCAGGGTGATCCTTTATCTCCGTTCCTATTTATCTTGGTCGCAGATGCTTTTTCTTAGATGGTTAAACAAAAGGTGGTTTCGAAAGAAATTCATGGTGCGAAAGCAAGCCGGAATGGTCCAGAAATCTCTCACCTTCTTTTTGCAGATGACAGTCTTCTCTTTACCAGGGCTACCCGACAGGAATGCTTGACAATAGTTGATATGCTCAACAAATATGAAGCAGCATCCGGACAGAAAATTAATTATGAAAAGTCGGAAGTATCCTTTAGTAGTGGTGTAAGCTGTGAGAAAAAAGAAGAATTGATTATCTTCTCCATATGAGGCAAGTTGATAGACACCAGAAGTATCTTGGTATTCCAGCTCTTTGTGGGAGGTCTAAGAAAGTGCTTTTTCGGGAACTCTTAGATAGAATGTGGAAGAAGTTAAGGGGGTGGAAAGAAAAGTTATTGTCGCGTGCTGGGAAAGAGGTTCTTACAAGGCTGTTATCCAAGCCTTGCCTACATACCTATGGGAGTTTATAAGCTTCCTGTTGCTGTCATACAAGAAATCCACTCTGCTATGGCTAGATTTTGGTGGGGAGGGAAGGGGGGTGAACGGAAAATGCATTGGCTAAGTTGGGAGAAAATGTGCAAACCCAAGTGTATGGGGGTATGGGATTTAAGGATCTTGCGGTTTTCAATGATGCTTTATTGGGTAAACAAGTTTGGCGATTGTTACATAATAAAGAGTCCCTTTTGAGAGGGTAATGAGTGCCAATATTATCCACATGGTGATGTGCGTCACGCACGGTTAGGATACTCGCATAGCTACTCGTGGCGGAGTATTTGGGGCGTGAAGAGTTTGGTATTGGAGGGGTTGATTTGGAGGGTTGGAGATGGTACGAAAATTGACATATGGAGTGCACCATGGGTAGGGGATGAAGAAGGTAGATTCATCAAGAGTGCTCGAGTGGAAGGACTAGAAGTGGTGGGAGACTTAATGGATGTTGAAAGGAAGGAGTGGAATGTGGAGTTATTGAGCGCCATTTCAATGAACGAGATCAACAATGTATACTGGCCATTCCTTTAAGCACTAGATGTCTACAGGATGAATTAACTTGGGCATATTCTAAGGACGGCACTTATTCGGTGAAAACTGCTTATATGCTGGGAAAAGGGGAAACCTGGATGATTTTCATAGAGTGTGGAATATTTTATGGAGTTTAAATGTGTCGCCAAAGGTACGTCATTTCCTGTGGCGTGCGTGCACAAGTTCACTCCCAGTAAGGAAAGTGCTTCAAAGACGCCACCTCATCGACAAAGCAGGGTGCCCCTGTTGTGCTAGAGAGGATGAAACGCAATTTATTATATTTCGTTGCCCGATGTCGCTCTAGTTGTGGGAAGAGCTGGGTAGTTATATATTATTGCCAGGGGTTGAAGATGAAGCTATGTGTGATACCTTCGTCAGATGGAGTCAGATGGATGCAAAGGTGGTTCAAAAGGGTTGTTATATCCTATGGAACGTTTGGGTTGAAAGGAACAGGAGAGTCTTTGAGCATACAAGTCAGCCTGCTACTGTGGTGGGCCAGGGAATTATGAGACAAGTTGAAGATTTTAACAACTATGTTGTGAAGATTTATGGAGGAATGCGCTCCCCCCGTCCTCTGAGCCCAAGCCGATGGTATGCCCCTCCAGTTGGCGCTATTAAATTGAACATAGATGCAAGTTTGGCTGAGGAAGGATGGGTGGGACTTGGAGTGATAGCCCGCGACTCGGAAGGTAAGGTGTGTTTTGCTGCAACCAGACGTGTGCGTGCCTACTGGCCTCCCGAGGTAGTTGAATGCAAGGCCATTTACATGGCAACCCACTTGGCCCAAGCTCATGGGTATGGGGATGTGATTTTTGAATCCGACTCTCTGGTAGCAACGAAGAGGTTAACGAAAGCTGCAATTTTCTTCTAAGATTTGGATGCAATACTTGGGGACATTCTTTCTATGTGTAATGCATTTTCTTCTGTTCCTTTTTCTCATGTTAAAAGGGATGGGAATATTGTTGCCCATAACCATGCTAGAGTTGTGCCTTTTGGTGTTGAACAATGTTGGGAGCATCACTGTCCTAGTTCTGTAACACCCTATGTACTTATTGACACTTTGTCCCTTTGATTAATGCACTTCTCTTTCCCCTCAAAAAAAAATCTTCCATACAAATATGATATGAATCTCATACTCAACATGCTTGCACCCCGTTGTAACTCCACTGCACAATACATATGTGGCTGCTGAACTGTACATATAATAGGCTTGGTGTGCCGCCATAAAAATTGCAGCACTAGTAGTAATTTCATCCTGACCTCTAGGCTACCACAATGAACTACGAGTTTTCTGTCACCAAACCACCCAACCAACAGAACCACAATATCTAAATCCCTCTAGAATGTTAAACACCAGTCCAACCACTCTAGAATGTTGCCATTCCTTGGCCCCTCTACAACGTCGTACATCTAAACTTGTTCTGATACATTATTTGCATACAGACATTTCCACACAACTGTTTCATCTTTCCCACTACTTCTTGTGCATAACGAGGAGGCACTTTCAATTTGATGATGTAGCCCTTGCAGGTTGAGAGAGCTTTGTACCAAATCCTCCATAGCATCATCTTTCGCTCCAGTTTGTTATTCACAAGGAGCCTCACCTCCAATAAAAATCTTATAAATTTCAACCTTTTAAAAAAAAATTAAGTCTATTTCAGTTGGCTCTCTTTATGTTAGGTGTATTGAAGTAAATATGAAGAAATTTCTAAACTGGATTTTTAATAACAGAAACGAAGGAGGCTAACTAGAACTCATTTTCCATTGGAAATGCTTTCCGCCCAATGAATACAGATTTTTCTTCCTGTAGGGAACTAGAATTGGAATTAGGTGGTTCATTAGTAGTTGATATACTCAATACCCATAATTCTAATTTTTTCTCATAAAGAGAAATACTCTCAATTATCTCTCTTTCCACCTCATCCGACAACATTGTCTAAGCTTCATAATTTCTACTTGACCACCCAAATAATAAGCTTCATAAATAGACTTAACTAGTTAAAATTGCTCAAGTTCTAAGTAAAAACACAGAAGAGGGGAACAATGGAGAGAAGCTCAACTCACTTAAAATCTGGAACATTAAAGTCTAGATCAAAGAACCATATGTATTTGGCACAACTAGTTTATATTGGAAGTTTGGTTTGTTAATGTTCCATTACATAGTATTTGAAACCTAGCAAACAAAAAATATGTCTTTCACAAAGTTGCATAATAGATTCTTGGTACCAAAGTTGATTCAATACTACAAAACCTCCTAATGTTCTTTTACTTAATTTGCTTAACATGGACACGTTGTTAAATAATTATTGAATGGATATTTTCAACACTGCTAGGAGTTATATCTTAAGAACAATACAAAATCTTCACTCTATGTCACTATGGTGGGGGCATCACATGAAAGAAGATGGTGGGGGCATCATAGGAAAGAAGCTGATTCAATGCAAAGATATTAAAGAAATAGTCATAACTTTAGTATACCATAACATAGTATCATAACTTCTGAATTTACGAATTTATTTATGAAACTTTTATGTATTCTTCTGAAATCAAGAGAGAAATTCACAAAAAAAGGAAATGCATATGACAAGTTAATATATATAAAAAAATTAGTTGCAACCAAATATGAATTTGGTCTTCACAGGAATTTCTGTTCAGGTATCTCTGATGGAAAAATCAAAGCTATTAATAATGGTAGCAGTTTTCGTACCGTTTCCTATTATATGGCTTAGAAACCTCTCTACTATAGCTTTTCTATCAGCCAATGGTATTATCATGTCAGCGTTTATTTTTCTGACAGTGACGGGTACAACAATATCTGGGGCAGTGAAAGCAAACCATAGAATACCAGGGCTGCAACTAAATAGAATTCCTCATGTATCTGGACTTTATACCTTTAGTTATGCAGGGCACATTGTTTTTCACTACATATATACATCCATGAAAGATCACTCCAAGTATAAGAAGGTAGATTCCACTATTCATTTCATAAAATCACAGTAAGATGATTGGCAAAAAGGAAATAAAAGTAATATACCTACTGAAGAGCTTATACCTCAATGACAACATAAGCATCTTATTATCTTCATATTTGGGATTGGAGCCTCAACTAGGTCCCTTTTTTCCAACTCAAAGAAACAATAATGAGATTTGACTAAATATCAGTTGTAACCAGCAAAAAAAATGCCATCTATGTTAACATCAACAGAAGACATCAGGGTTATGGTGTTGGCAGAGATGTTAAGGATGCCAATTTCGGTCCAATGGATTTCAGGGAAGGGGGTAATGGAGGCCCATCTATAACTGTTGGGCTCAACCTACTTAGTGCAAAGGGCCTGAGATACACAGGTTGCGTCTGATCTTAACCCCCGGAAACCACCCTCCCCTGCCCAAACCAAACATAAAAAGAAATGAAAAGGAAAAAGAAAGAAAGATGAAAAGTTGTTAATTTACTTGCACTTATGTTCTTTCCTGCACTATTGTCTTTACAAGTTGTTGTAATGAGCTTCACAATCACAACAGTCATCTCGCTTTACATAGCTTTGGCCTTCATAGGTGCAAAAATGTTCGACCCCAACATCAACTCCCAAATCACCCTCAATATGCCACAAGATTGCATTGCCACGAAAATCGCCTTATAGGCAACAGTGTTGACACCTATGACCAAATATGCACTCCAGTTTGCCCCATTTGCAATCCAACTCGATCACAATCTTCCATCATTCACAAATCCAGGACAAGGAAAATCACAAGGGGTAGCATAGGCTCGATTCTTCTGATAACTAAACTAACCCTTGCTCTCTTTGTGTCGTACTTCAAGTATGTTCTCAGTCCAACCGGCTCACTTGTATTTGGGACACTCCTGCTCAAGTTTTTATATTTTAGAAACCTATTAACACTCCCGTTCAAGTTTTTGGGATAATTTTGTACCTTTTGCAACCAAAATCTTATGATTACAACCAGATTTAGTACTAGTTGCAAAACAATGTCAATATTTAGGACGAGCTAAACAAACGAACGTTATTTGTCCTATTTTACCACCAGGTTTTCGTATGGTTGTAAACTTTGGTCGCAAATGAACTACATTCTTGTAGTGCTAGTTTTCATATTTACATGCTTTTATCAACGCGGTCTTCAAATAAATGCATCATAAATAATGAACTCATCACTCAAATTATACTTCCACTCTATCAACCAATCCCCACACGCTCAACAACTTGAATGAAAAAGAAATTGGGTTCATAAGATTTAAACTTTTTAAGCCAAGAAGCAACCTTTAAACTTAGAAAATTCATCAGATTTTTCGAACAAAAGAGTTTTGTAATTATAATGATATGTTGTTACAATCGATAATCCATATTCACTGGCCTACTTCGCTTCCAATCATAAATAGTCAATCAAATAGAGTTCAACAATTAATCTAAGGACTAAAATCAACATAGCTTTAAAAAATTCAATTGAAAACCCTAATTTCTAAATATTCAGTAGTGAAGAATTCATACCTTGCAAATTCAGTCCCACTCAATCGTAAAGTAGTAATCAATAGAGTGAGTGATCTGAGTGAGGACGACTGAGAAAGTGAAGGAAGGCGAAGGGAGGGACGGCGGAAGCCAAGGATGGTAGAGGTCCACAGAGGGAGGGACGGTGCGCGCGAGAAAGGGTTATATTGAGAGAGAGTTTCAATTGAGGGAAAAGTGAGGGTCGAACATTATTTTAATGTAGATATATTATTGGGAGGGTTATTTTAATATTCCTAGTGTTACTATTTTAAAAGTGGTACCTATATTAAAGTTCTAGTGTTAATATTTTAAAAGTGTTACCTAAATGTGTTACTTATGGTCAATTATGTAGTAATGATGTGTTATCATGTGTGCATATATGTGTGTATGTATGTGTGACTCGATGATTGACGCTAGAATCCTATGGCTATGTACGATAGGATGCAATGCTTGACACAATGTTTGGACGATGTAAATTTGTAATGCAGATGTAGAGGTGTGACACTAATGTAGAGGTATGACATGCAGATGATATAATGACACTAATGCAGATGATATGATTTGATCATTCCATTAGAAGCTCAAATTTTCGTCTAAAAAACTGTTTTTGAAATAGGATAAAGGGTAAGCCCCCAAGGATGATCCATGTAAGCAATGTTTAATTTGAAATGTGTCGTAGTTGTTACGTGTCTAAGTGAGCCCATTAAACAATTAGGATTTCGTACGGCTCTGGAGCCCACAATCTTTTGTATTGACTAGTAATGAAGTCCTTGTTAAGGTACACTTGGAGCCTATTTAAGAGGAGACATGGGAAGCCCCCAAGGATAATATATTGGATTTGAAATATATTATAGAACGAGATTTTGTAGCTCTTGAGTTCTATATGATTCGAGGGTTGTATGTCAAGGTCTAAGTGAGCCCATAAAGTAGGTTCGGTCTTGTATCGGTGTGGGTTTTAAAACCCAAGATTTCACATATGGACTTGTAATGAAGTCCTTATTACAATAGGTCTGGACTTGGAGATTGTGATTTTCTGGATGGACCAGTGACCAAGCCCCACTAAGATGGATTTGATGAAGTACTAGCCTGATTAGTTGATTTTAAAGATATCTCGTCATGCTCAGTGAAAGTTCGATCGAAGATTCCATAAAGAGTTCCTAAGGTGAGAGATACAAGAAAGGCTAAAGAAAGGAACACTCGAAAGATGAGGCGTTGTCATAGCGTTGAGTGTTGAAAGGTTTTGCTAAGGTTGTCTTAGAAGCAATAATGTGGCTTAGAAAAAGGAAGTGATTAGTATAATAAAAGGCGGAGTCATAATGAATCGACTCACGCAATGTGGTAGGCCAATGATGCAGGATCAAATCCCATTCGATGTTCTAAGGGTAGGGATGAGCATTTAAAATTCATGATTTGGGAGATCGCTTTTTTCTTATTCTTTATTCTTTCCTCGATTCAAACAAAGTGGAGCAAGATATTAGTCACAATAAGGTACTAGATGGGGAGACATGATTATGTATCTACAGTATTATAATGGTTTTTAAGTTACTTTAGGCTAGTTTTTAGTTATTTCCTTAAGTTGTGCAATTTTCCTCCTTATTTCGTTTCAGAGTTTGGGAGTGTGCTTGGAGAGAACATGCGCAATTTCGGATACTAAAATCGAAGAGATTGGTCAAGGAAGCATAACCGAGTTCATGGGGGCAAACATAAGAAGTTTAGGAATGGTCTGCGTAAAAGAGTCAACTTCAAATGGATATAACTTTTAGCATACACGACTTTTTTGGGTGATTCAAGTTAATTATGAAAGCTTGGCTCGATCAATTTCCAAAGAGTGTTCACAAGCCCAATTTTGATGAAAAAAGATTGAGTCATGGCCATTTGAAAATGTGTCGACGAAATTGACCAAGTTACGTGAGCACTCGAGTCAACTGACTCGTCCAGGTTCATTTGCGAAAAACTGAAATTTCAGTTGTGTTAATCCGACAAGACCAAAGCAACCTCAATCCAAGCACTCGGGTCACTCCAAACCTCCCGTCTCGCTTGTTTCCTGAAAGTCCTTTATAAATCCTCTTATTGAACAAGGGTTAATCTGTACTTATACTTAGTTTAGTTAAGCACTATATCAGACAAGTTTATTTATGTTAATTTGGGAGGCACATTATATTTTAATATATGGAGATTTTATTTTTGTGAGCATTTCAAATTCTTAGAACCTTAGGAGAGAGAAATTGGCAAAATCAATGAGAAATCATATATTTTGAGATTCAAGGGTGACAAAGCATTGAATCTTCAACAATGAGTTCATGAGTATATCTTATTCTCTCTCCTCTTTTGACTACTTTATTTTAATTCTTTTCATTAGATTCATTTATTCATGGTTAGTTTAATTCTTTGTGTATTATTTTTCTTACTTTAACTAGTGTTAAATCAATATATTATCATATTGTTTAGTTGTTAATATTTTTATCTTATAATCATCATGATTTGTGAGTAGCTATTTCTTTCGGAAGGGTTTGAAGCGAGAATGAGTTCATGAACCTCTAAATCCAACATTGAATTTGACTTGTGATAATTTTGGTTAATTGATTTGACATTCTTTTATAAATGTTTATGTGATTGGCAATCATAGGGGCATAATTTCGTGAAGGATCGAGAGATGAAGTGAAAGGGTTGCCTCAAATTTATTATGGGCTTATGGGACAATGATAACAGGGACTACAATGCCTAGAGGACTTTTTTTTTTTTTTGTTTATGTTCATCATTTTATATTGATATGCTTGGTTGAATGCTTTAGTCGCCATGACAACAAATCTTCAGTAGGAGAGTAGGTCAATCTAATTAGCTTGAGAGAGTGGTTAGAGTGCCAATGGATGAACGATTCCCCTCAATTGATTAATTAGTTTGTGAATGAGTTGGTACCAACGGTGAACAATTCCCCTCAATTGATTATTTGATTTGTGAATGAGTTGATTGGTGGGTACCATTTTTCAAAGTCATTTAATTGGTTTGTGAATGAGTTGATTGGTGGATACCATTTTCCAAAGTCATTTTTCTTATTTTGTTTTCGTCTGTAAATCTTCAAAGACTTAGACTTGGGTTAGCTTATCATAAATTGATTCTTAGTTTGTGCTTGCATTAGTACTTGTGGATTCGACCCTTTGTTTTCCTTATATTTGGTGGTTTAGATATCTTTGACGTGTTTATAATGAGCGTGTCAAGCACATAAGAAAAGGAGGCGCAGATCCATTAGAACAAAAGAATAATTTTTACTAGCATTGAAGAATGAAGAAGAAGCCCAAAACACAAAATGATTGCTCGAAATAAATAAATAGTTTAACATCAAACTGAACATCTTAAAAGGAAAAAAAAAACACAAAAGGAATAAGGAAAAGGTCAAATTTTCCTTCCAATATATTAGTGAATTTTTATAAGGTATGTGTATGTGCATTAATATGTATGCATACTTGTATAAAATATATGTATATATACTGTAGATATTCAAATGAAATATGTTTTAGAGATTAGTGTTTATATGAAGAATCTTTTTGCTAACATTATAGTTCTTTTTCTTGTTTTTCTATTTTTTGGAATATGTTGACCCTTGTACACGTGTGTTGGGGTTTCATTATTTAAACTATATATTCTCGCACCTTTGTCTTTCTCTCTCTTCTCTGTCTTCCTTAAGTTTTGGATCTACCATTTGTTATGCATTCCGCTTCTTTCTTCATCATTTTTTTACTCTTTCCCCTTATCTTTTATTAGCTTCTTACTAAACATTTCCTTTTTCTTATGGGATCTCAAATCAACCAACATGACTTCACCAAGAACTAATAAAATCAATGCAATTTATAAAGAAATTGGCGACAAGGAGTTCAAGCTTTGTTATCCGAGAAGAACCAAAATAATACAGTGTAAGAGGTAGAACTATTCAAATTTCCTCTTTAATTACCTTATTGAATTTTAATAGATTTCATTTGTTTTAGTTGTTTTACTAGCTTTTATTTTGATTTAATCTATATATTTATATTGAAGTTCTATTTATGTTTATATCAAAACTTTATTAGATGTAATCAATGGTTGCTTAAAAGTTCATAAATAATAAGATGATAAATTTTATATTTCATAATATTTCTTCCTAAAATATGGTGAACATGGAGATGAAAATTTAAATGGAAATTTGTTTCCCCATTTCCCTTGATTCTTATAAGGTCGATGAAAATTCGAAATTAATTAATGAAAAATGGATGACGGGTGGAGCACGTGACATATTGGTCGCTTGGGGTGGTGCTCCATTGCATTCATTACTCATCCATTCACTCATTAAATATATTTATATATTGATATTACTAAAAATTATGAAAATAAAAGGAAAAATTAATTCTAACATAGAATTTCCTTTTTAAAAAGTTTATTTGTCGTTTTTCTCTTCTCTATTTTTTAACAAATTTAACTATTTATCAGTGAAAATAATTATCTTTTAAAGAATATGTGGACATCTTTATTTTAAGACAGCTTTACCTGTTATATACACATACATTAAAGTAGAAGTTATTCAAAGATGTTGTGTATTCTAAAGTCATCTTCTGAAGCCATTAAATAGACAATTAAAACATTACCCCCTCCATTTCAAAATATAAGGCACGCAAGATGTTTGAGGTCGAACTTTGACTGTTAATTAATTACTCTGATTTATATTGATAGAAATTTTTTTAAAAAATAACGTTACTGTAGTATTTTCAAGACGAATCCAACGGTATGAGTTTTACAATTTAATTTATCATATTGCGAGAGATATTTGTGGTCAAAGCAAATTTTCGTAAAGCGTGAATGTATTATATTTTGAAACAAAGGGTGTTTAATAGTTGCATTGGAATTCAACATAGAGGATATATTGAATATCAATAACCTATTAGGATTAAAATTAATATAAATTGTTCAAATTAGGCTAGTTTTTAAAAATGGTTGTTTGCAATATGCTATATTTAGTATCGTCCTAAAAACTATACTCCCTCCATTTCTATTTGTTGTTACCAATTTTCCAATAATGTTTCTAAAGTTATTCTTGAAGATGATGTTACCATACTTTATGGTTACTAATTTCGGACGAGTCATAATACTTTATCCACATTGTTTTACGGGTTGGTATCATATCACAACTATGACAAAATATTTAAAAATTTAGATTTATTTTGGATGTTATACGTCAATAAACTATGTCTAGTAATTCATGATAATCCATACTTGAAAATCGAAAGTATTGAGAACTTCAGGAAACATACATAACATTCTCTTTACCGATTTACACTTTTGAATATCTCAAGATAAATATATACTCCTATAAGGCTATAATTGTACATCATGATTAATTGAGTCCTTCGTACTGAAGTAATCATCAAACTATCAAAGTTTTTTGTTTTATTTGGTAAAGCTTGTTAATATTCTACTCAGATTTTTACATTATATTGACAGTGGAGGGAAAACAAGGAATGAGTTATAACCTACATGTCATGTATCAAAGAGCGAAAGGCATATCTGTAAAGGTGGACATAGGCCGGGCCCACCGCTACATGGACCATGGACCTATCACAGTCAATATTTCGGTTCGAGCCCGTCTATATGACCCATTATTTTCGGACCATTCCGGCACGAGCCCGTCTATATGGCCTGTGGGCCGCCTCACACACCGAATATCTTTTTTTGTTTTTTAGTCTGAGATTGCCAAAAATTATAAAAAAAAACTATAAAACACGGGTCAGATTCGCATGAGACACGAGCCTGGCCTGCAGAACGTGAACCTAGGCCAGTTTGTAGACAAAATATGAAAATTTCAGGCCCGATACAGCCCGCCATTCATGGGCTCGGGCCCAACATATTGATGTCCAAAGTCCACGAGCCAAGTCTGTAAAGTGTAAACAGGTCCAGCCCGGCCATGCCCAGGTGCCAAGCTAAGACCATCCCAAAGCGTAAAAGAGAAAAATTTAAAAGAAAAGAAAATGATTGCACTTTAAAATCCTCACTTCTTTCCGAAATTCAGTTGTTATCTCTCTATTATTAGGCTTCTATCTCCTCGTGTTTTGGACTTACTGTTCACAATCTTCAGCTTATACCAATTTAATTGGTAAAAAGTTTTTGTCCTTTAAATCTATAAGATTATGAACAAAATTTGCTAAGCATGTCGTGGCCATTGTAATTCATCAAGTGCCGAACTTTTTGGGGATTTATTACATTATATATTTAGTACCAAAATATTTAGAATGTGGCGACACTTCTCTTTATTTAGTCTTGATCTTTCTCTCTACATTCTTTGTCTTTCTTTGAAAAGCTTCGTAGATACATGAAGAATTCCATGAAATAAAAGAAAATCAGAACATTGTCCCATTTTAAATATTTTTTACAGTAGTTATTATTTGAGGTATGAAGCTTCGTATTTATAGTAACTAGATTTTGATTGAAAATGTGAAAATGTGAACTAGGCATAATTCTGCCTTTCTACGGTAATTATGGATTGAAGTTTGAAGTTTCGTACTTTTAGAGCATCATTATTGATGATTGAGAAATAAGATCATCCCACTCTCTTTCTAACTTTTTCTCTCCAAATTCCTCACACTACTTGCAAACTTCAGTTTGTTTCCAAATCCCTCACAATATTCAATAAAATACTACTTGTAATAACTAGATTTTCAGGATGATGGTTGGACTATTGCAAGTAGCATTATATTGAATATAGAGTTTTGGTCAGAAACAACCTTATAAATTTTTCTTTGTGACAAACAATTATTAAATGCGATTTTCTTGTCAGATCAAACCCTTCAATCATTTTTTGGCATTGACTTGATTTTTCCGGCGAAGACTTTTTTTTTACCCCCTTCCCTCTCTTTTTCCCTCCAATTTCTTATTTCAAACCATTCTCTCTCCTCTCTTTCACTTCCTTCCCCGACCCTCATCCTCTCACGCAACATCCTTCTCTCCTCCACCCTCGCTGAACGCTGCCACTGAACACGGCCACTGAATGCCGCCACTGCTACTCATCCTCTTTCTTTCTCTCCAAAATTTATCGCCTCTATTTTCTAGTCTTCATTCTTACTGTTAATGGCAACAAGCTTTGGGGAGGGGGGGGGGAGTTTTCTTAGGTTAACATCATTGGAGGGTCATGGTTTCTTACTGGTTAATGGCAACAAACTGAATTTTTTATGCAACAATGGTGAGATGAGAGAAAAGAGATGAAATGACAAGTTCACAGGAGATTCAAATGGGGGTTGACATTTGAAAGAGAGGAGAGAGAGAATGGTTTCTTTAGGTTTAAAATAGAGGATTCTGCCCTAGGCTTCTGGCCAATGCCGATGTGGTGGCTTCTTGTGCGAATGAGAAGGCAAGATAGTGAGGATGGAGGATGGAGAATGGGGGTGAGGCTCGAGGTTGGGGTGGGGTTGGGAGGAAGAAATTGGAGGGGAAAAGAGAGGGAAGAGGGTAAATAAAAAATCTTCGCCGAAAAAATCAAGTCAATGCCAGAAAATGGTCGAAGGGACTAATCTGACAAGAAAATCGCGTTTAAAGGTTGTTTCTCACAAAAAAAAAAAAAATTATAAGGTTGTTTCTCACAAAATAACACTTTTAAACGGTTGTTTCTAACGAAAAAATCTTAAATATTTTTAGTTCCTTGTAGTTAATGATTACAATTTTATCATAAGTACCAATGATAGCTGTTAATATATGATCAATAATAGCACAAAATTGTTTATCCAACAATTAAGTAAACCAATTTTAAAATGAATTTAATTGATCAAATCTAAAATGACATAAACTTTGCAGTATTTAGAATCACATAAGATCTTTTAAAATTTTCTCAATATGTAAGTAAAAAAGAAAATAAGAAATTATCTTTATAGAAAAATTCAGTCATGTGGGGTCTTGTTTGATTCATCTCAATTAGTACTTTGATAATATTAGATTGTTACAACTTTTACAAATACATACTTATATACTTACATGTAGTTATAATCGAAGATGTGCATGGGAAACTATGCAATTTAAACTAGGAACATCAATAAGGAATGGAGAGAGAATGTTCTATCGAAGCTTCATGTATGCATTAAAAAATGGGGATTTGTTAAACATCACCCCGATTTACTTAAAATCACTCCAACTCCCCGCTAAAAGTACCATCATATCCTTACTATATTTTTTTAATTTTTTACTCCAACTTAACTCCTCCTCTGATTCATATTCTCTCTCATTTTCGCAATCACCACTGACGATCAACACCGGTGAGCACCACCGACGAACACAAAATTCTGACGCGGTAAATTTTTTTAACGAATTCCATGGGGCTGGCGTGTGACCTGCACGTTGGCCCCATGGAATTCGTTAAAAAAAAAGTACATTGCAGGGGAAAAACATTACAACGTCGGAAAGACATTGTTGTCGTCGGTGGTGATCGTCGGTGGGTTGGAGGTAGTGATTGGTAGTTAGTGATTTTAGGTGGTGGTGGAGAGAGAGTTGTAAAAGCGGCCAAGGGTATAATGGTACATTTACAAAGTAGTTGGGGTGATTTAAAGTAATTTCAGGGTGATGAATAGAAGTTCAGTTAATAAAGAGACTTTATACTTCCTCCATTAATTTTAAATGAAAACTAGGGTCTTGGAACGACGATTTAGAAGAAGGTAGACATAGAGAGAGAAAAAGATGGACTCATGTGTTGATGAGACAAATAGAAAGAAGTGAATACCAAATAAAGTAACGCTCCATCTATTTTAAAACGGCCTAAAATGGTAAGTGTTTCATTTATTTTAGAATGGAAGAAGTATTATATTTCATATAGGTATATAATAAATTGAGTGATTAGATTTTCATTCAAAGTAAGAGTATAAAAAAATACTCATCCCTAAGCTCCATTGATTAAAGCTAAGAAGTTTTAAATTGATGAGCATAACTTTTTATTTCTTGGCTACATTGATAAGGTTTCTGTCAAGAAATTAAGGATGCTAATGTGTGCTGAGAGACTTAACATGGGCCCCTAGAAGGTACGCCTAAACTCCGTTATCCGTACGTCGGAATCCTGCAAACCAGGTTTGCCTACCCAGGGGGTGGTCTCGGGATCGCCCCTCCGATGGCCAAGCGAGTAGGGAGAGAAAGTGATCAATGTAGAGAGAGATGCTCTGGGTTTTGTAGCTTAGAATTGCTTACCTTTTGATCGATGAGACACCGCTATTTATAGAGGATGAGACCTCCAATAAATAAGGGTATTTTAGTCAACTCTAGCTAGTGGAGGATTAGCTTCCCTAGATGTAGGGGTATTTTAGTAACTTTGCTATAGGTTGGCTGCTCCAAGAAATGGTCCCAAAAAATTAGCCCCACGCCAAGTAACCAAAGTGGAAATCGCCATTTTAGAGCGGTTGATTGGCGGAATAGGATGATTGCATTTTTGCCGATATTGAGGGGGACCAGCGAATCTTCATCCCTGATCGTAGTGGAGGAAATCTTCTGGCGCTAGAATTAACCAAGCACGGGGGTCTCCCGAACTTTTGCGAGGCCCTGGCCGAGTGGCTCCCCAGGCCGAGGGGGTGCCCTGGCCAAGTGACTCACTTGTCCGAGTGGGGGCCCTGGCCGAGCGGGTGCCCTGACCGAGAGGGTGCCTTGGTCGAGCAGGTGCGATGGTCAAGCGGGTACCCTGGCCGAGTGACTCTTCTGGCTGAGTGACTCCCCTGGCCAAGCGGATATCAATGAAGTACTTAGCCTAAATTTGACTAAGTATAAGAGCCGGTCGACAAAGGAGAAGGGGTCTCCTAGTGGCCGAGTGGGTCGGACGCCACTCGGATGAGGGGATAATGAGCCACATGTTGTCCGAGTGGGTGCCAATGAAGTACTTAGCTTGAATTTGGCTAAGTATGAGAGCGACCCGTCAAAGGAGAGGGATCTCCTAGTGGCCGAGTGTGTTGGATGCCACTCAGCTGAGGGGGGTCCCATGCTATCCGAGTAGGTGCCAATGAAGTACTTAGCTTGAATTTGGCTAAGTATGAGAGCTACTCATTAAAGGAGAGGGGGTCTCTAGTGGCCGAGTGGGTCGGGCGCCACTCATATGAGAGGCTAATGAGCCCCATGTTGTCCGAGTGGGTGTCAATGAAGTACTTAGGTTTAATTTGGCTAAGTATTTGAGTGACACTCCTCGAAATACTGAGGGAGATTGTGGATGCTCCTTGGCACGTTGAGGGCTTCTGATCCCCAAGTGGCCGAGAGAGGTCCTTAGCCTTTTTTCGGCTAAGTATTTAAGTGACGCTCCTCGAAATCCTGGGGGAGGTCATGGACACTCCTCGAGATGCTGAGAAATGTCCTTAGGCTTATTTCGGCTAAGTATTTGAGTGACACTCCTCGAAATGCTGAGGGAGGTCATGGACGCTCCTCGAGATGCTGAGGAAGGTCCTTAGCCTTATTTCGGCTACGTTAGTAGGACGCTCCTCTTATGACCGGGGAGGTCATGGACGCTCCTCGAGATGCTGAGGGAGGTCCTTAGCCTTATTTTGGCTAAGTATGTGAGTGACGCTCCTCGAGATGCTGAGGGAGGTCATGGACGCTCTTAGAGATGCTGAGGGAGGTCCTTAGCCTTATTTCGGCTAAGTTAGTAGGACTCTCCTCTTATGACCGGGCAGGTGCCAATGAGAGAGCTTCTCGACTCGGGAGGGCTAGTTAGCCCCATGTTTCCCGAGGAGATCCTACGACGCTACTTAGATCCCGAGTTGGTCCAATTGTTGATACTTAGTGGTTTTTTGGCTAAGTTGGCCGGGGGCTTCTCCATGATTAAATGTCATTGGAGGAGTTCTTGACTCGGGGGAAACGAACGTCATCGTACCTCCATCGAGTGTATTAATTGGACCAGCTGAGGGGTTAAAGAAATTAACCCCACGCTGAATGATCGGATAGGGCAGACATGTTCTTTCCCCAAGTGGTCGTCCAGCGAAATTGAGAGAGTCTCTTGTCGGGGGTGCCATGTTGGTCCCGGGAGGGGGGAGGGTTCAAGATTATGCCTTGTTTCTAGGTACCTGATGTGCAGGAGCCCCAAATGTTGTGCTTCTTGAGGCCGTGCTAGGTGAGCTTCATGAGGGAACCGAGATAAAGTTCCCGAGTTGGGAAGATACTTAATCCCCAAGTTCGGGAGGAGCCTCAAATTTCTCGAGTGGACACAACTCTGTCCATTTTATCTTGCTAGGGGACTGAATTATACTGACTCGATTCTCCAAGTTGGCCCTCAAGTCTTTCGAGTTGGGTGTTGAGATATTTAGCCAAATTGAGGTTAAGTGTTTAGCCCCCTGGCAAGACCGAGAAGGGTAATGGACCAATTCGGGGGTTAACGAGCCCTCCATAGTGATCCCGATTGTCTTCAAGGTATTTACTTAGTTTTTTCTTGACCGATCTGGGTGACGTAAGGTTTTTGATCGTGTGCCTTTGAGGATGAGATAATTTCTCCTTGGTAGAGTACGCATCTAAGGCCGAGTAGATGCCCCAGTTGAGTGAGCACCCAAGGATGACTGGGTACCTTGAAGGAGTAGGTACCGTTGATGAGTTGGTGCCTTTGATGAGTAGGTACCGTTGATGAGTCGGTGCCTTGGATGAGTAGGCACCTCTAGCTGAACTGTACCATAAACTTGAGGGTGTCATTGTTTATTTAAGAGGGGTTTTGCGGTTCCGAGTCACCACATCCCTTGTTCGGTTCAGTTTTCATGGGTTGGGTGTTCTTCGATACAAATTCTTCCGAGTGATAACATGTTTTTGGAGAACCTTGAAAGGCTTGAGTACTTTGAAGGTTGATGCAATCCAGCCGGTTAGGCTGAGCATCCTTGGAGGGGTGAATGATCTCTTCGCGACGAGTGAAAACCATACCAATCCAACTTTGCTGGGGACATGAGCTGCCATCAAGGTGACGTCTGTTGCAGTTATGGGTGGAGGGTCAGCTGCATAAATCTGACCCGATGTCCCGGGATGACCGACTTCTCGATGGATTCCTCATTGTCGTGCACCGTGAAATCAACATCATTTGGATAGAAGGATAGCATTGTAAGTGCCTATGGGATGCTTGAGCTCTCCATAACGGTTGGCTTGGGAGTGTGTCTTCTTGGTTGGGGCCATTGCTGAGCAACAAGGAGGTGAGTTTTGCTGAGTAGCAACTGGTTGAATCTTGCTAAGTGGTGGCGAAGTAACTTCTTGTACTATCCCCCCCGACGACGCCTAATTGTTTATGTCAAGAAATTAAGGATGCTAATGTGTGCTAAGAGACTTCATGTGGGCCCCAAGAAGGTACGCCTGAGCTCTGTTATCCGTACGACGGAATCCTGCAAAACAAGGTTAGCCTACCCCATGGGTGGTCCCGGGTATGCCCCTCTGACGCTCAAGTTAGTAAATGATTGAGGTAGAGAGAGAAAGCGATCAATGTAGAGAGAGATACTCTAGGTTTTGTAGATTAGAATTGCTTACCTTTTGATAGATAGACACCGCTATTTATAGTGGATGGGACCGCTAGTAAATGAGGGTATTTTAGTCAGCTCCAGCTGGTGGAGGATTGACTTTCCTACATATTATAGGTGTATTTTAGTAACTTTACCATAGGTAGGCTGGTCCAAGAAATGGGCCCAAAAAGTTAACAAGAGTTATGACATTAGGAGTGATGGTAAATTAACTATCTTTGTAAACATGAGGTTAGGGATTGAATCATATAACAGAGATTTTGTATAACTCCATTGTTTCTCCTGAATGCCCCTCGTTGTTTATCACATCGAGTCATTTGAGAATGGTAATCATGTTTTCAGATTTCATTGAAGTAAATTTTCCTTTCTATTTATTTATTTTTAAGGGATTTCGTATGTTACTTTAATTGGCAACTATTTGATATACAAAATTTGTTGTGAATTATTAGTTGAATTTTATTTGTTTTATCCTAATAAGTTTTAGATGTTCAACATATCCTTTTAGAATATATTTTTTTATCTTTTTCTAACTCTCTCTGTATTTTTCCTCCATTAATTATTTGCCGACCTTAAATATCTTTCAATATATATTACTTCTAGTAAAGATCATAATTACTGAATATTATTAATAAAGCACTTACTGGGACAAAATCAAACAAGAACATACATCATTGTGTTTTTTCTTAAATATTAAGAAGAATTTAAAAGATATTTTATAATCGTAAATAGTGTCAATAATATTAGTAGGATGAACAATATAATATACAGGGATTATATTTTATCATGAAAGAAGTTTCCTTTGACGCATTTCATCCTCGGCATATATCATTGCAAACTAGTCTAACCCTTCAAAATATAACTAAAACATATTTATTTGGAAAATTTATTACGGTTTCTTCACCAAGTACCCCCCGAATTTCCAAAAAAAATCACCAGGTACCCCCCATATTTTCAAAATTAACAGGGTACCCCTCAGTTTTATGTAAACACACCCAGATACCCTTAGTGACTAACGGCAGTTAACACTATTAGTTTTAACCCTAATTAAACCCTAATTAGCCCCAATTAACCTATCTTAACCCTAACTTCTAAACCCTACCCTAACCCTAACCCTAACCCATCCTCCCACCACTCACACCACCACCCTCCCACCACGCCACAACCCAACAGCCCCCCTTCCCCAGCCCAGCAGCACCCCCCTTTCCCCTGCCGCAACTGCCCTCCCATTCGCAGCCCCTCCTTCCTCCCCCACCCTTTGCAGCCCTCCCCCCAACCCCAGTTGAGTTTCGCAGCCCCTCCCCCCACCCCCGTCGAGTTTCGAAGCCCCTCCCCCACCCCCGTCGATCGAGTTTCGAAGCCCGTCCCCCACCTCCGTCGAGTTTCGAAGCCCGTCCCCCACCGCCGTCAAGTTTCAAAACCCCACCTCTGTCGATTTTCGATTTTCTAAGCTCGAAACTCGACGGGGGTGGGGTTTCAAAACTCAACAGGGGTGGGGGTGGGGCTTCAAAACTCGACGGGGGTGGGTGAGGGGCCGCGAAACTCGACTAGGGGTGGGGGGAGGGGCTACGAAGGGTGGAGAAGGGAAGAGGGGTTGCGAAGGGGTGGGCGGTTGCGAAGGGGTGGGCGGTTGCGGCTGGGGGAAGGGAGTGCAGCTGGGTTCGGGAAGGGGGGCTGCTGGGCTAGGGGAGAGGCAGGGGTGGTGGCGTGGTAGGAGGGTGGTGTAAGTGGTAGGAGGATGGATTAGGGTTAGGGTTAGGGTTTGGGGTTAGGATTAGGGTTTGGATTAGGAATTAATTAGGATTAATTAAAGAATATTGGGGTTACTAACTAACGGTGGTTAACGTCGTTAGTCATTAAGGATGTTTGGGTGCATTTACATAAAACTGAAGGGTACCCTGTGAATTTTGAAAACATGGGGGTTACCAGGAGAATTTTTTGAGAACTCGAGGGTACTTGGTGAAAAAACCTAGGTTGTTTGAAATCTTATATAAATACCAAGGTTGACTAATTTTTTTTGGAATCAATGGCACTTAATAGAATCTTGAAAACACGTTAGTTTTACGCTGTTAGTGGCACGTAAAGTTACGATTTTTCCCTTTCCCACTACAACCACAGTTGCCGCCACAACACCCCCACCTACCCAAAAATTGACCCACCCATAACCACAACCAACTACAAAACACCACCACCGTCACCCACTCAACAATCATCCCACCCCACCACCCTAACCAACTACGAAATCACCACCACCTCCGCCCACCAATTTATCAACCTACACCACAATACTAACCAACTATGAAACCACCACCACCACCTCATAATGGTTGTTAGGAAAGAGAAGGAAATTGCAAGGGTAGTGAGTTTTGTGGGGTTTGCGAAAATCTATTAAGTGGTAGTGATTCCAAAAAAAAATGGCAAAAAGTTGGTATTTATATACAATTACAGACAATTTAAGTATATATTTGAAAAAAAAGGTCTCCAAAGTGTGGTATACTGGTATTTATTAACAAAAAATTCCTATTTATATTGTTTTATGATTAGATTATGAATGTAATCTGTGTAGGTTCATTATTAAATGGTAATGATGCCATTTTGAGGCATTAATCTAGTGTGAGAAGATTATATTTTATAACTATTTTTCGTCATTTATTGGTAATTAGGTAGGTAATGAAATCATAGTATACTCCCTCCGTTTTCTAAAGATCTCCCTCTTTCCGTTTAAGTGCGTTTCCAAAAGATCTCCCTTCTTTTACTTTATTCTTTATTTGGTATTTGTTTTTCTCTTTTTTATCCTCTCATGTCCTTATCATATGATCCACCATTACATTATTAATTCAATTTTACTCCCTTTCTTTCTTTTACTTTAACCCTTTTTTATTTGTTTATTTATCTTAACCCCTTTATCTCTCCTACTTTACTCACCCCACACCCCCACAAAATTGATCCTCATTGGTATCTCTGTATCTGTTAGAACAGTAACAAGGAAGATCTTTAGAAAATGGAGGGAAAACTATGTTAGCACCCTATGCGTTGCGTGATTTTTAAATTTTCGTTTTGGTGTGTGTATTACAGGGGGTAGATCTTGAAGATATCTTTCTTCTGAATAAGTGGGAGACAAAAGCTGGATGATTTGAGCACGCTAAGGCTAAAGCATATTTGTAAGACAATCAAGATTTGCAATTGAACAGTTTATACCTCCTCTTAAAAGAAAGATGAAAAGTGTGATGCTCAGGTTGATTGATCAATTTTTGGTTAGACTGTTAACTTTATGTTAAGTTAAAAGCTAACTTTTTTCTTATAAATTTGACATTATTATAATTATATTTGCTTCTGATTTATGGTACAGTGGTCAAGTAAGAAAACCAAATGAGATGCAGAGGCTTATTCTAACCACTTTTGTTGGGATAATGTTTGGGTTCTTTTTAGGGGTATCATTTCCTTCACACCCTCTCGCAGAGAAGGTACAGAAAAGTGATTCATTCAAATCTCAATACTTCCCCAGTTTTGTTTCAAATGCAATAAAGGGATATTTTTTGTGAGATATAAAATATTCATTTGTTGCATTTAAAACAAAATCGAGGAAGTATATTTTTTCCTTTTACCGAAATTCTCATTATTATTAACAAGAAAAGTAATCGAGATTTTGCCACTTATACTTTGGAAATTCGTAGATGGTAACCAAAATACTCCCTCGTTCCTTGAAAAAAAAACTCTCCAATTCATACTTCCTCCACTTAAAAATAGTTGCACCATTTCATGTTCTCACGCTTGTCAATGTATGTTTTCAGTCATTAATATCTTTGATTATCAATAAATAAAAATTATAAAAAGTTTGATATTAAAAAAATATATGTTGAGACGCATCTAACAAGATCGTACATGACACATATTTTTTCTACAATATAAATCACCAAAGACAATCAAAGTGTAACATGTGAATTGTAAATACTATGCAAATGATGCAACTATTTCCAAGCGGATGAGGTATTAGTTTACCCCTTTGCTTTTTCATGGTCATTAGTATATCCCTTTGACCATGATTATCTTCAATTGTATACCGATCAAAACTATATGAAATTTATGATTTAAATCTACATACTAGAATTATTTGAACAATATTCGATATGATGATATTTAGTGTTTTAAATTAATGTTAAAACACGGTGAAAGCTAATGAACTCTGATTTGCAAAAGCAAATAAGTAAACTAATGAAAAACTGAGGGAGAATCAATCATATATTTTCTCCTTTTTCTTTTATCTTCCAAGTTAAAATCTCTTTTAGATACAAAAATGTCAAATTGGGAAAACAAAAGGGAATAGAGAGAGTAATATCATTATTTATTCTATAATACATTGTGACACAAAAAAAAACTAGAATAAAAATCATATACATTACAAGAAGACATGGGTTTCAGTTTTGATACTGGCATAATCTTTAGATTATATGAACTATTTTGGTGAGGGAGAGGTGGTAGCTCAGTGGAGTATCATCCAGAATTTCAGGGCATTGCCCAAGGTTCAAATTCTCATCCCAAGCCTAGTCAGCCTTTGAAATGATGTGCCCCGCAGGGGTTGGTATTCGTACCAATTATCTTTCTAATAAAAAAAAACTATTTTTGTGCTTTTCTTTGGCTCAATCTGTGCCCAGATAAAATTGGTTAACCTTATTTAAACTCAATAGAGTATAATTAATTAACACCAAGGACCCTTGGGTCTAATGATGTGACTTTATATCTCCCATATGGGAGAATAAGGATCAAATCTTGGTGGAAGCCAAAATTCAATATTGTTGGGGAGGGAGGGGTTAGGGTTTATTGAGCCTTTGAATAAGTGCCCTGTGCGAAGGCAAACTAGAGAAAATTCATCTTACCACGGGTTTTTGAAAGGGGCCAAAAAAATAGCATAATATTAATAGCTAAACATGACGTTATTGATGAGTATTTATTTTTGAGTTATACTACTGTGTCATTTAGTTTATATGTTTTGCTTTTTTATAAAACTAAAATTTATAATAATAAAATATATTTCGCAGATGAACCTTGAAGCCCCTCTTTTGCCTCCAATAGATCTGACTTACATAGAAGATAAGTACTCGGGGCTTTCGACCCAAGCCTTGTTGAATGCCTGGTCTACATTGAAAGGCAGAAGGGTTGGCCCATCCAAGGGTCAAGCATTAAATGACACTAAGGTATGTTTATTACATCATGGTATGTCATGAACACCTTTCTCATCTATACAAATATATTAAAAAGACGTTTCTATCAAAAGAACGGTATCACATAACACTCTTCTCAAGCTTCTAATACACTTGTCTATGATTTCATTAAAAAATATTAACAATGCGTAGCTACTATGAATTGAACCCATGACCTTTGAAATGAAATTTGAGAGTTCAATAACCGATCCACTATGATTAATGTTTCACAGTAAAACATAATAAAGTCTTATAATTATATGTAAGTATAAAGACATAAACAAATATTTTGATGTCTAACACTTTTATTAAGGTATAACATTCTCTTTATCTCTTACCCCTATTTATTGACATTGTTATTTTTTTTTTATCCCCGATTCCTTGCAAACTTTTTTAAAAACAATTTATCATGTTATACGTCCATATTTCAATGTCACACTACAAAAAAAATTATAAAAAGATAATAAAATCAATTATGAAACTTAGAAATAATAGAGTAATATATTTAATTTGATAACTGTAACTGCATGGGACATCGTCTGGAGTTTTTCTCTACAAGGAAGATGAAGTTACTCTAAGCTATCAGTATGAATAACGTTTACTGTAGTAACTTTCATATTTCGTGCATATTTCTTTTATATGAAGGCATATATAGTAAAAAAAAATAAAATTATAGACATGGCAGGATCACACGATGTACTTCCTCCATTGAGTTTAGAACTAAAGTTTTATCCAGTAATAGTTGTTTATGACAGACCAGGGGAGGGGGTGTGCTAAGTGCTAACAATGAACATTATAGCTTCTTTTCTAGTGATGGCCACTGGTGCGGGCTGGACGGGCCGGACCGTGGGCCGTAGTAGGCTGGGCTGAGATTTCACGGCCCAGGACCAACCCGTGAAATTCATGGGTTGGGCGGGCTGAAAAATCTTGGCCCACAACCGTTTGTTACCGGTTTTCACGGTTCAGGAAGCTGTTCTCGTGCTTCTGGATCTAATGGGCTGGACCGGGCTGTCGGGCCGGCATGAGATTTTTTTTTTAATATTATTTAAACATTGAAATTATTCATAATTGTTACATAAAACCTTTAAAATGAATTAGAATATATACAATTATTAATATTAATGAATAATTTCATTATTTTAAAATTTGATTAAAATATATACAACTTGATTAAAATATACACAATTTGGTTCAATATTTACTTGGACTGGGTTGGTCTGGTTCATGGGCTGGGCGGTTTAGTAGCGGGCTTTAGTAGGCTGGGCTCAAGAAATTTGACCCACGACCCACCCACCAATTTCACGGTTCGAGTTCGGTTGGACCGGACTTTTTGCGAGCCCGTCCCACAAGGTGGGCTGGGTTGGCCCGCACTGTTGACCATCTCTATTCTTTTCTAACTTTCCTTGCTACACCCTCTATTTCAAAATAGTTGCACACTACTTATCAACCAATTTTGACAAGTTTTCTCTCACCATTATATAAGAAAATTTTACTTTTAATCACACTAACTAGAGGAAAATTTTTAATTTTAGGTTCGCACTTTGCTTTCCAAAGTCAATTAAGATGGAAGGATTTCCACCGCGTAAGCAAGGGACATAGAGAAGCCCTTATAGTGACGAATGAGGGGGAAAGGAGATCATCACGAGAGGAGGTAGTGGGAAGAAGGAGATTCATTACCCTATGAACATTGAAAGGGGCCGGGGAGATCACAAGAGCTGAGGCTAAGATCCCAAGCTCCATGATAGGTAATGTCAACAACAATAAAAGAACGAAGTTTCATGATGAGGGATAATGGGTCCATAAATAAAGGATTTGATTGGGCTAATAGAGAGCCAATTATCATGCTAGAAGTCCACATCGTGACCCTTAGAGGGACCAGAAATTTCTTGAGGAGGTACCTCTCCTTCCCAATATTACGCTAGACCACTGACTCTTTTATAAACTAAGTGACATAGTTCGAGTGAACATATTTAGAGATAACGCACTCTTGGGTAAGTTTGGATGAGGCTTAAGACATTTTCCACCTCAAGCTTAGCCATATAGGTTATATTCATCTAGGAGTGTCATCAATTTTTGTTTTACCTTCGTATTCCTTTTGATTTTTTATATATCGCTCGTGAGGATGCATCTCATCCAGCCCCTATTTAAGATATATTAGAGCTTGAGATATTGATTTAAATTCAGCTTCTAAAAGGGTCATGAGAGAAAGATATTCAAGAGAAGCCTTCAACCAATCCCCGTTATAATCTCTACTAACTGAAGTGGCAATTGAACATTTGGTATCTTAGAGAAATGATCCATCAATGTTAAGTTTTACATAGTTACATATTAGGGGGACCCACTTTACGGGAGGTGTTTTGTGGGAAGCTTCCTTTGGGTTGTTCCAAGTATAGAACTGTTTGATTGCTGCCGAATAGAGTTTTGTTAGAACGACACTTGATGGAGGGTTAATTTTCTTGGAAATTCATTTATTTCCATATAGCCAAAGGTGTCAATGAGCAAAAGTGTTGAAAACATTATTTGGGATGACGTTTTAGGATTCTTTGTTACAAATGTTTTCCTTTAACCATTCCTTAATTGAAAAGAATATATACTCCCTCCATTATGTTTTAAATGAAACATTGGGTGAAATGACACTATTCATTGATCATTTTTTTACTCCAATTTATCGCAATTATATAAAGAAAAACATAGTCAAGTGGGTCTTTTTAGATTCATCTCGATGCATACGATCACATTATAATTTTTTTATATTTTTTACATGTGTACAACTACATATATTAATGATTAAAGAAGCGCGTTGGGTTGCGTAAAAAAGCAAACGTTTCATTTAATATAGAACGGAGGAAGTATATATATATTATATTCCACCAAGTTTGCATAGAAAAATAATCATTTTATGATGGCCAAGTTCACAGGAAAGCATAATTAAATAATACAAAAAGGGCATATTCAACTCAAATCTGGGACACGTGGCAATCTTAAGCATATGTAACAATACGAACTTTAGGAGCTGATATCTCCAAAATGACAATTCACCTTGGATTGAGCTGCCTATCATTGAAAATCAGTTCATGTATAGTATCTAGTGTTGCAAATATAATTTAACTATAATTAGCATATCAAAAGTTATGGAGAAAACAATAGACATGACTCAATCTCAAACTTTCTTCTATTAAAATCCAACTTCATTTCGACTCAAATTCGTACTCAAAGATATACGTAATGATTCCTATGCTATATAGCTTGCTCAAATTGTTCTCAATGCTCAAGCTTGGCTAACCCCAAATATGTTGTCAATACCTAAAATTCATCAAAAAAATATGAAAACATACTAAATAGGAGTATAATAACACAACTTCATAACATGATGCAATGAGGAACCAAAAAATAAGTCTAAATGTTCTATAATGCAAACTTCATGCACCTAAAAACTATATACAAGTATAACACATCATTTGTAATTCCAAGATACTAGTTTGTTTCAAACCTTATGAATGACAAATTTTAGGTTTGGTTTGGATGGTAATGCTTGAGCAGGCACGAAATTCTAAGTAGCTACCTAGTTGGCTAGGTCTTTGGTGCTTTTGATGTTAAAGATTTTTCTGGAAATCTTAGATCATATCAATGTTCGAGTTTCTTGAGAGGAGTATTTCAATCTTTGAAGCATTTTTTTTACGTGAATAGCTAAAGAATGGTTCTAAGACGGTTTTCATGGATGATTGAATGTTGTTGTTCGCATCTCCAAAGAGATTAACATCATCCCCAAACATGAGGTGAGAAATTTATGTTTTTCCTCCTCAACTTTTGAAAGACAATCCAAGATTTCGAGGTGCAAGCATCACGAGTACACACGGAAAGGTATTCCAAGCATAAGATTAAAATATAGGGAGAAATGATATCCTTTATATTATGCCTCTTGATCGCTTAAAATTTGAAGATTTTTTCCATTGATTAAGATACTAGAAAAACCAATAGATAGGCCGCTCATAATTAACTTTATTGAAGCTGTAGAAAATGAGAAAAGTTAGACAATGTTTAATGAATGGTCCACTCTAGTATATCGTGTGATTTTTCCAGGTCAATTTTTAACCATAAAAAAAAAAAAACCTTTTTTTCTCAAGGATGAAGCTATATATATTTGGTTTTGGGAGATTAGGACTTCGAGAATTGGTCTTATTCTTTGGAATAAGATTTATGTAAAAATTTTATAGGGCGTGTTCACAAGGCTGATTGGCCTGAAATTGTTTATTTGGGGAGGGTTTGCTATATTTGGAATTCAATTGTGGTTGGATTCTAAGTGTAGAGAATAGATTTATTTGAACCAACCAAAGGTGGAATGATGGTAGTCGATGAAGTGAAGAGATTTCAAAGGACGAGGTAAGGAGGGAGTGGGTTTTTGGCTCTTTGGAAACTTCGGTCCCAACATCATTTAAAGCATTTGTAATTTATCGGTTTTCCTTCTAATCCTGTCTCCCTGAAGGACCCAACAGTTTGAACAAACTTTAGTTATGTAACACCTCGATAATTCTCTCTTTTTAGAAATACCATTATACTATAAAACTTAAAGAATTAACAAAGCATTGTTGCCCGTATGATAACATATCGGCTTATTTAGAATTTTGCAGCGGAAAACAATTAACTAAACTTTAACTGTATTATAACTCAATAAATAAAGAAACAAGCATTTAGAACTTAAACAACCTACTTTGGTCAAAACACACAAACTTAATAAATTATGTTCTTACTAAATGCAGAAAGTAAACTATACTAGCTAGTTACACATTCTCTCCACTCCATATTCCCAATAATGCACATCTGCGAACCTGTAATGTCAATGTTATACTTAATCTACTCACCAAAATGGATCATCACAGGATCAATAAGGCAAAGCCATGATCAAACACACAAACAAAGCACGTAATCAGCAAAGCTGAGTACTACATACTAAAACATAAGCATTCCTAACATGATATTAAATAATAACATGTAAGGATAAATAATAGTATAATCTTAAAACATTTTGCAGACAACTTTTACTGAACTAAACTCTAAACATCTTTTTATTACTTTAAATGTAATAGTTATTGGACCGAGCTGTCCTACCAAAAATGTCTTCACTAAGAATACGAAATAAGGGCGCGACTCCGTATTCCAAAATGACCTGCGATATCGAGGAACCTTTGACTAAAAGAGGGATGATGATCAATCTATTCCTAGATAAAACCATGGCACACTCACCATGTACTCCAACTCCCAATGTCCAACTCTAGACGTGCACTAGTCTAAAGTCTACAACTATTCTCGTCACACTTTACGTTAATTACCAATTATTACTTGTTATGACACACACACACACACAAGCAACACATAAATAATAATCAAATAATCACAAATGAACTTATTTTATCTTAAGATTTAATAAATTATCACAACTTACAACCCAAGTTTATTTTTCCTTTAATCCAATCCATCTTATTTGTTGAACCAAGCCAACAATCCAACTTACCTTTACATAGGCATAATTTCAACTTACTAAATAAGGCCCATGGTCCTCATAAAGTAGTGAAAACAATATAATAAGGAAACACATGAATAACCATGATTCAATTCTTACAACGACTATTAATTCCTCATGCGAATTAATAAATAACAATTCCCTTCCACATGCTCGCATCAATTATTTCATACAAACATGAATCTTTACTCATAATAAATCTCAGAATCACATGCTTGCACACAGGCATAAAACATGTAACAATCAATAATACCAGAATCATATATGAACATAACAAGTTCCTATACATGATACTAAAATCTTTTCCTTAAATCATAATACTAATCACATAGCACACAGGTATGTACGTACCTCGTGTAAACTAGTCTGCAGGCCACTTTTAACTCCTTAAAGTTTCCTACAGAATACTCTCCTCCTAGAAATCAATATAAACTAAAATCAATACCATTACATAAAAATACAGCAACTCTAAAATATTTAAAATCCCCTTTAAATACATTCAAAAGCTGATTTTAATAAAACTTCAATTACTTTTAATTCCTAGCATAGTACTACCATAATAGTAATTAAAATTTTTAAAACTCCATTAATAAAAACCTTTATGAAATTCCAGGAACTTTAAAAATCAATAATCCTTCTTTAAACATATATAAACATGTTTAAAATCATAATCTAAATCAATCTCATAGTATCTATTATGCTACTATGATTTTCTAGTAATTAAAACCTTAAAAATTCATGTTTACATGATTAAAACTACAATCTAATCATAATAAACAAATCTGAATTTTTATTCTTATAATATAAGATATATATGAATCAAGATTACTTATTAAAACAGTAAATTAAAACCAATAATCATAATTTACATTAAAAAAAATCATAAAAATATAGTCTTTAATGGCAACTTGAGGAAGAAGAAAAGAAAAAGGGAGAAAAAGAGTGAAATACCGAAATCGCGCGTGAAATATGGCAGCAGAATTGCGAAACTTGCAGAGGTCATAACGGATAGAATAATAATAGGAATCGAGTGATTTTTGAGCCTAAGTTCAATAACTTTTCGAGATTTACAATTTTCAAGAAGGAAGTTTTGGCTAAAAATAAACGAAAGTATGAGAATTCTGGACAACCAGATTCGGGTGAGAGAAAAAACGAGAATTGAAAGTGAGGAGAGAGAAAAATATTCTTTGTGTGGGTAAAATAATTGGGTATTAGGATATTTATAAGAATGCTTCTTTTTTGGACTTAGGAAAAAGAGTTCGGGCTCAATTAGAATTGATGACGAGTGGGATAAACAAATTAGAACTTTTATCATCAATATGACTCATTTTCCTTATTGGGTTCCTCAAGTCTATTAAACTTCTTTTGTAATAGAAATTAGTATTTAAAACTTTTATTAAAGCATACTTAATTAAAATATTTTTAACTTTCTTAAATCCTTAAAATAATTTCATTTGACTTTTAAAATAGTCAACCTTTTTAAATAGTCAAATCATTTTAAAACTAATTTGTGTTTAAATATAAATATATATATGCTAAAATATATTTATAAAATCCTTTAAAATTATGGGGGATTATAAGTTATCATAACATATCTTCTTAATTGTAGTTGATAGATTAGAGAAAATTCGAGGATGAAAAGAAAGTGATTATTTAAATTTGCTTCTAATGCTAGTTTGAATTCCCTAGATTCTTACTAGAACTTTTTTTTTGTCGATTCCCAATTTTCATGGGCAAAGTATTATATCATTCTTAATCGTCTAAAACTTTGAAATAACTGGCCATATGCTTTTGTTCCATTGACCTCTCACCCAGTAGGGATCAAAAGTATGGTAGGATAGCTACATGGGTGTGATGGAAAGGAGTATGAGATTATGGTATGAGGACATTCTTGGTAGATTATCCCTCCCCTTTGGAATCTTGGTGATATAACTTACACATGAATCATAGGTCCATTTTTTGGTTTGAAGAACTTTTGGGTAGGAGGAGAAGTTTTTCTTTTTGTGTTAAAGGAAGAAATCTTGTGACTAGGGTTAGTGGCTTTTTAGCATGTTATAGTGGGAGGGGAACAAAGGGATTATTTATTTTTATTGAATATAGAGGGCTTTTGGGAATGAGGAGAAAATTTCAACGTTTCATCATTTTGGAGTTTTGGGGTGTCTATTAACTAAAAAATATTTGTAATATTATTCTTCTTGGATATATAATTATTCCTTTTAGTCTATACACTTTGTTTAGCCTTTTCTTTTCATGAGTTTATTTTTTTCGAATTTCTCCCTTCGACTATTTGTCATTTTGCCTTTTTTTGACAATGGAGTCCGATAGTTTTTGGTGATCAAACTTTGAGTTTTTTGTGGATTCTGGATCAAAGGCGGGTGGTTTAATTTATTGATGGATGGGCTTTATAGGCAAGTTTTATTATTTTTGTCGATTTGATTGCATGAAGCGCAGAAATATGACGAATAGTTTAAAAATATCTTTTGTTCAATATTTCCCAGCCATATGGAAATCTTTTTTTCTTTTGCCAGATCGACCATTACGAGGATTCGAGCGAACCATATTTTATTGCTCTAAGGCCTTGTTTACCAGTTTGTTTTATAAATGAACCCAAAGAATCTTCTATTTTTCTTATCATATTTTCGTTGTGAAATTCGATTGGGAGTTCAAGGACATAAACTCATAGAAGAAGAATTGAAACAATCCCTATGGTTGCTTGGAATTTTGGGATCTATTTTTGGACAGAAAAAAAGAAACTATTGAGGAACATATGGTCCTTTACCCCTTAGAATTTCAGATTTATCAAATCCTAGAAAGAATGATGATACAAAGTTTCCAATTGGGAACATACAAATATTAGCAATTGCGGATGGGATATAATTAAAGGGTAAAGATTTACCAAAAGTTTTAGATTTCGAAATTGGGATAAAGAGTTGATGGACCTTTTGGAAGGTCGTTAGAGGCGAAATAAATGCAGGTAAGTAGGAGAATTTTTTTTTGGGGTAATGAGTTTTTCTTCGAAGGAGGAAATTTTGATATCTTTGCTTTCTCACAGGTTAAGATCATAAATCGAAAGACATTGGTACCCATTCGAAGCGAGCTGCGAAATTAGGTAATAGAAAAAGGGGGGGGGAGGGGATGGAGAGGGGAAGACATTTTTATACTCGATGTTATTTCATGCATAATTATAAGTTTTTTAATTCTAGAAAGACAAGCTAAAAACGAAGGGCATAACAAGAAAAGTGGAAAGAAAAAGTTTTTCCTTTCTGCTAACTTCCCGTAGACTTCCATTTAGAAGTACTCAAACAATATTATGTTCTTTCTGTGGTGTGTATAATCAAATTTCATTCATCCCGTGTTCGAGAATAATGCAACAATATCAGTTTCACGTTTATCAACGTAAAATTTTGATTTGATTTTTTTTAAATCTTTTATCAAAAAATATAAAAATATCTTTAGTTGATAATATAATCTAAGAGAAATCTAACAAATTATGTATAGATTTTGATTTTATATAATAGGAGTGAATTATGGCTAAAGTGGGATATCATGTTAATAATGTAAAAGTCAAATTGACGTATGTAATTATGAAACAATGAGATTATTTACAGCCCGTCTCAAAAACAGGCTCACTTTGTAATATATAGCATTAACATTGTTATAGTATTAAAAATGCCAGATGGAATGGTACTAATTAAGCATCTTAAGTATATTTTGTGGCTACTTTAATTACCTTCAATAAAAAAAATTAATGCTAAATTGAGAAATTATAAGTTGATACTGCATATAATAACATAATTAAAATAGTGAGTCACAATATTACAGGTTTGGGTACCAACAAATCCACGAGGAAGTGAACGATTACCCCCTAGAATTGTTGTATCAGAGACTGATTTCTACAGACGCAGACTTTGGGGCTTGCCTGAGGAGGTAAATCTGTTATGTTGATTAATTAACTAGTTTGTATAATCATGCGACAAATCAAATGTGCATATGAAAACTAAGAAAAGTGAAACGTGATTTTACACGGATAATTTGTAAAACAATGCACAAATGTAGAAAGATACAATGGACATGCATGATAGCATATAAAATCAATCTTGGTGCTCCACATCAGCTTAACCTTTTAATTGATTTGGTTTTTTGACATGGTATCGGAGCCAACTTGAGAAGAAGGCCGTTGTTCTAGTTTCATCTAACCCTCCTTTTGTTGGTTCTTTGACAAGAATAATGATGGCAAAAAAGAAAACTAATCTCCATAATGAGGACAAAAGAAACAAAAAAAAGGAGTTAGATCAAGGTTGTTAATAATCTTGAGTAGCATCTTAGATCTAAAATGATACGCGGTTTAAGATCATGAGTACTGAGAAAATTTTGCAGGACCTCAGTAGCAAACCTAACTACCTAGTCGCATTCACAGTTGGGTATGATCAACGATACGATATCGATGCATGTGTAAAGAAGGTTAGACATCTCTAACACGTATAACCTTTGCATTCATCTTTCACTCATCATATTTGTATCTATGGTTATGTGCTTAATTTTATGATTACAGTTCTCAGACAACTTTACAATTGTTCTCTTTCATTATGATGGGCGGACAAGTGAATGGGATGAGTTTGAGTGGTCCAAGCAAGCTATCCATGTCAGTGCACTTAAACAGACTAAATGGCGAGTGATCTATTATTTAAACCATCCTTCAACCAAGAAGATAACATCTACTGTATTTCATTTTTCTTAATTAGCTGCAATATTTTATTTATATATTTGATTAAATTAATGATTCTTTCATCAAATATTCTTGATGAAGTGTTTCCACAAAATACCCTTAAATCTTTTTAAATTTACCATATACGTCTTCATGTTTTAAAATTCACTACATGTCTTTAATGACTAACGATCCATATCTTTTTTAGTCAATAATCTTTATTTAAGTTATTAAACTCCAATTATCTCCTATTCGACACATTTACCTTAATTCACAAATATTGATATATACCATCTATGACCCCTTTTTCTCTTTGTCTTCATAATTTTCTTTACTCTTTCTTGGCATTCATTGGTGTATTAATGGTAGTCTATTAAGGTAAATGACTCAAGTATAGGGTAAGTAGAGTTTAGTAACAAAAGTAAGGGTTAATGACCAAAAATGTCGGCAAACATTAGTTATTGAGGGCATATGGTGAATTCTAAAGAAATTGAAAGGTAAATGGTGAATTTTCAAAGGTTGAAAGGTATTTGATGAAAAAAGAATTACTGATAGATATATTTGGTGAAAAATCTCTGAAATTAGTGCCAACAATATATGTTACAACTAATTTAGGACTCATAATGTATATGATACATATTTATCATAATGCAATTCAAAATATTTGCATTGTGTTCTCAATACAACCATTGATGTAAAGAAAGTTGGTTGGCACATCCTAAAACCTTTTAAGTAAAATTCTACACAGTTAGAATATAATAATTAAGTTTTTATACTCGTTGAGTAACTCTTTACCTATTCAATTTGTTTCATTACCATATTATTTAGAATTCAATCGGATAGCCTCAAGAGTAATTGACTGATGATTATCTCTAGAACTTTGTTTTTGGAGTATGAGGTTGTTAAATTAAATAATACTGGACATTATTTTACTTACGCATCAACCCTTAAAAAAAGTTAAGATGAAACTCTAATTTTTAGGACTGCCCAATACCATCTTCAATATGGTAATGATAATTTATTGAAAGCAATTATATTTGGGGTAAACAAACAATATCATTATCTTTGACATGACACATCAAAATAGCATATATGTATCACTTATCAAATAGGTAGTGAGAGTAGTAAAGTAGAAAAGAAAATCTTATGTTAAAACAAAATAATGGAAATATTGGGTGAAATTTGCTTAAGTTAGTATCAAAGAACTGACAATCAAATGCAATATTGTCTTCACGTGAAATCGATCTGTTTTATATTCTAGATTCTTGTGGTCTAGTTCTAGTATTTTTTAGTCTGGTCTGGTCTAATTTGGCGTAGTCAGATATACAGTATGACTATGACCTCAATTCCTTTTGCATTTTTTTTGGCTAAAACCTATGGATTATGTGGTTATGGAAGTTGGGTGAACTAAACCACTTACAAATAAATCAAGTCTTAAAGATCTAATGGATGACTTACACACATTACATATCTAGGGTCATATCCTCAGTCCATTTACTCTAATGATTCATTAACATTTGGTGTTTTAGGTGGTATGCTAAACGATTCCTACATCCGAACGTGGTAGCTGCCTATGATTACATATTCATATGGGATGAAGACCTTGGGGTTGAAAACTTCGATGCTGAAGAGTAAGCTTAATTCTACTTCAACATTCTACCCTACAAATGTGATTGGGGCTACATATATTAGTTACTGATTAACTTTGGTTTTAGATACCTTAAATTAGTTAAGAAGCATGGATTGGAGATTTCACAGCCTGGTTTAGAGCCAAATAGTGGACTAACATGGCAAATGACCAAGCGGAGAGAGAATAGCGAGTTTCATAAGTAAGTGCATGTGAATACATAAAACTTGATCGTATTTCTATTAGAAATGTTTTCCGCACAACCTGGAGGATTCTTAGTTGTTTTCGTTGTTACTTCAATTCTCCCTACTTCTACAGATTCACTGAAGAAAAGCCTGGTTGGTGCCCTAATCCTGTGCTTCCACCATGTGCTGCGTATGTTGTATAAACTATATCTTAAATCTGGATGTTGCTTTTTATATGATTGATTAGTTTTTGAATTTATAAGGTCTTTATCTTTTAGGTTCATTGAAATTATGGCACCAGTATTCTCAAGAAATGCATGGCGCTGTGTTTGGCACATGATTCAGGTATCTGGGTTTTCTTGAACGATTTTCTCAATATAGGTAAAAACAAAGATAAATGCTAAAAATTATGCACTTTTGAAGCTAGGTTAAGTTGAGTTTGGTGAGTCTCGAGTGGAATTTGTGGTCCTAATTTGAATACTAATGTGGTTAGTGGTTTATATTACAGAATGACTTGGTGCATGGCTGGGGTCTTGATTTTGCATTGAGGATGTGCGTTGAGGTGTTGTAATTTCTTTTCTTTGTCCTTCTCGTACCAATCAGTGCAAGGTTCCATTCTTTTTGTTGTAATGTAATGTATTATTTTTTTCATTTTGCGATCCTTGTTAATATAGCCAGCACATGAAAAGATTGGGGTTATAGATTCACAATGGATAGTTCATCAATCAGTACCATCACTTGTGAACCAGGTCCATCTTTCTTTCTACTTTATTTGTTTTATATAAGTTGCAACATTTCTTTTTAAGGGATGAAATTTATAAATTTCAAATTGTCATATTTTTAACTAGGAAAATTTGTCAGAAACCACCTTTTATAACTATTTTTTTGTGAGAAACCACCTTTAAAAAAAATTGGGCACGCAACCACCTTTTTGGTTTTATTTTTGGGAAATTTCCTCAGGTACCCCTGAGGTTTGACGTAATTCCCAAATTACCCCCCACATTTGGGGAATTCCTCAGATACCCCTGAGGTTTGGGTTTGGGCTCAAGATACCCTTACTATGGACGGAACCCTAACACCATTAGGTTCCCCCCCCTCTCTCCCCCATTTTCTCTCTCCTCCCATTCTCCCACCCACTGCCAAACCCCCATCCCCTACTCCGGCGCCGACGAACCTACCCCTCCCTTCCCCATTCCCGATTCCCTCACCCTCGGCGTTGGCGCCGGCCAGAACAGCAGAACGACAGCCTAGGGTGGTTTTGAGGGCGGGTTTAAGGGTTTGTGGGCGGCGTATCTGGGTGGCGAAGGGAAGGGGTCGACTCACGGTGGGAGACAGGGAAGGGGGGACATTTCCGATAGGGGGAAAGGAGGGAGGGCGTGGTGTCGTGTCAGGGTGCTGTTGTTCTGGCCGGTGAAGGGAGGGCTAGGGTGAGGTGTCGAGGGTGGGGGAAATGGAGAGGGAAGGGCCGCCAGGGGTGTTGCTGTTCTGGCCGGCGAAGGGAAGGTGTAGGATCGCCGGGGGTGCTGCTATTCTGGCCGGCGAAGGGAGGGGGTAGGGTCGCCTGCTGTTAGTCGTCGACTGGGGGAGGGGTGTTGGCAGTGGGTGGGGGAATGGGAGGAGAGAGAAAATTAGGTAGAGAGAGGGAGAAAACCTAACGGCGTTAGGGTTCTGTCCATAGTAAGGGTATCTTGAGCCCAAACCCAAACCTCAGGGGTATCTGAGGAATTCCCCAAATGTGGGGGGTAGTTTGGGAATTACGTCAAACTTCAGGGGTACCTGAGGAAATTTCCCTTTATTTTTTGTGTGAAGCCACCACTTGCCGCAATCCGGTTGTTGACCTAACTTTTCTGGAATTGACCATCATAGAAACTATATTTTTTTTCAGATTTTTGCCATTCTTCCTCCTTTATCCTTCTTCTGCGAAAATCACCATCATATAGCCTTCTCCTCGCAGCCACCAACTCCAACCCCAGTCCTTCCTAGTCATCGCCGCCCAGCCCCACCCTCCTAGCTCTATCCCACGCATAGCCCCAACCCCCCGCAACCCCACAACCATCCCCACCCTCCTAAACTCAAGCCCCTCTCTCCCCTCGCATCCCCCGACAGCCCCCCCAACCCCTTGCTTCCCCCTCCCTCCTTGCATCCCCAAGCAACCCCTCCCCCTCACAACCCCCATCAACCCCCATCCCCCTCGCATCCCCCCTCCCCCCTTGCATCATCCGACAAACCCCCCGCCACACAGCTTTCCCACCCCTTCTTCTTTCTCTTTCTCCCTTCCTCCTCCCTGCTCTAAAATTTTTAAAAAAAAAATCGAGGGAGGAAGATGCTAACACAAGAAGGGAGAAGGCGTAAAGGTGGAAGAAATGACGAAAATTTGGAACAAAATGGGTTCTATGATGGTCAACGCCGGAAAATCGAGGTCAACCACCGGATTCCGGCCAGTGGTGGCTTCCAACAAAAACAAGAACCAAAAAGGTGGCTGCATACCCAATTTTTTTAGAATGTGGTTTCTCACAAAAAAGTGATTATAAAAGGTGGTTTGTGACAAATAATCATACATATATAATAGTATTAATGATAAAAAGCTATATGTTTGGAAACAATGAAAAAAACGATTGCATAACATGGAATAAATTAAGTATTAATATTCTTTTTTTGCTTGTGTTGTTACCTATCTGATCAATCTCTTTCTCTTATCAAAATTTCTTGGATATATAGGGTGTAGCTGAGGATGGGAAGGCACCATGGGAAGGGGTATAGTCCTCTCTTTTCTTATAGTTTGAACATGTTAATTTTTATACAATACTTCGTGAATACATAGGAAAATATATAGATTCAATTAATGTAGCTGATGAAATCTCGTTAATTTAGTACCAAATCTCGTCAATTTGGTACCCGCGACAACTCTCTATATACAAAACATAAGAAAAGTAATGCTTATTTATCAATTTTTACCCTTAATTTGCAATCTGTTTTAAGTAAATTTATTTAGTCAGGTAAGAGAAAGGTGCAGGAAAGAATGGAGTATGTTCCAAGATCGGATGGCGGATGCTGAACAAGTCTACTTCAAGTCATTGGGATTTAGTATCAATAACACAGCTCGTTATCCCACTCAAATGTAGAGGTCCAAACGAACTCCTAAATAAAAGGATGGTTTGAGTATAACAACAATGCTCATTATTGCCAAGGCGTTTTTATACATGGTAAATAAGAAAAAGGAACCCTGCATTGCATTGCATGCAATTTATCGTGAAATCCTTGGGACCCAACATAATAACTGTATGTATTGATTATTTTTCGAAAACATTTGACCGGTAAGGCAAACTTTATTGATTATCATGGTGCCCTCCTGTAAAAGTATACATCAATGGAAAGCAAGTCAACTTAGTACTACAAATACTCTAACTAGCTATTTTGTGCAACATTATTTTTCTAGCTAAGAGTAGCTTAGCCTTTGTAAATCATATGTAATATTTAGGGTGCGTTCTATTCAACTTATTGGACCTGAACTTATTTGACTTTATCTGAACTGAACTTATTGAACCTGAACTGAACTTATTGGAACTTATTAAACCTGATTGGACCTGATTCAACTTATTGGACCTGATTGGAACTTATTGGACCTGATTGGAACTTATTGACCTTATTGAAACTTATTAAACCTTATTAGCCCTGATTGAAACTTATTAGACCTTATTGGACCTGATTGAAACTTATTAGACCTTATTGGACCTGATTGAAACTTATTAGACCTTATTGGACCTGATTGAAACTTATTTGACCTTATTAGACAAAAACATTGACCATGAATAACATAAAAATTACCACTAATGTTAATACTACCCCTCAAAATTTTTTATGGAGTAATAATTATTATAATTTGTCCTTTAAAAAATAATGATTATTAATTATCTCTTATGATAATTAATTTAACAAAAAAATTTACTATTTATATATTTGCCTATACATAACTTTCACCACTAATATGTCTAATAGTCTTGTTTTGATTTTATAAAACACTAGTAGAAAATCAAAATTTTATATCTTTCATTGTTATTAGTAACGAAAACATGTTATCTTTAGTTATTTAAAGATGAATTGCAAAATATTGTAATTATAATTATTATTATTATTGTTAACCTTAATTATTTGACCATGATTATAATATTATTTAATAGCAATATGAATAATCAAATAATAGACAATAATACAAGTATAATACTATACATTGTGGTACTTTAATAAAAAATTCTAATAATAACATAATCAGCTAATAGTAATATGAATAATAAAATAATAGACATAATATAAATAAATAATAAAATAATAAACATAATACAAATAAATAATAAAATAATAGACACTAATACAAGTATAATACTATATAATCATTGTGGCACTTTAATTAAAATTCTAATAATAACATAATCAGCTAATAATGATATGAAATTATGAATAACAAAATAATGGACAATAATACAAATGTTTATCAAACATTGACTATTTGGACCTTATTGGATCTTATTAGACCTGATTGGAACTTATTGGACCTTATTAGACCTGATTGGAACTTATTGCACCTGATTGGAACTTATTGCACCTGATTGGAACTTATTGGACCTTATTAGACCTTATTGGAACTTATTGCCCTTATTAGACCTTATTGCAACTTATCTGAACTTATCTGAACTTATCTGAACTTATTGCACCTGAAACTTAATTTTTTAAGTTGAACAGAACGCACCCTTAGGCTATGTTTAGTTCACCTTATTTTTGCTTATTTCAGATCTAATCAGATCAGTTCAGATCATGCTTATATTTAAAAATCATTATATCTTTCATTACATATTAGTAAAAATTATAATAATTGAATATTAATAAAGTACTCATTGAGACGAATCAAACAAGACCCCACATGACTATATTTTTTCTTATATATTGAGAAAAATCTAAAAGATAAGATCTTGTTATCAGATTAGTTCAGATCAGATCAGATCAGAAAAAATAAGTTCAGATCAGATCAGATAAGTTCATATCAGAAAATTTCAGGTGAACTAAACATAGCCTTAGCTAATTCTAGCTATTTTCATGTTTACATGTTCATGTGATCTTTGTACTTTCGAACTTATATACTCGCTCTGTCTCAAAATATAGTTCCCACTTTTATTTTGGGTGTCCCATAACATAGTTTCCATTTCTATATTTAGTTCCACAGTTTTCTGTAATTTGTCTAGAAAAACCATATCATTTATTTTGGAACAGAGGGAGTAATTAAAAAAAGTAGCCCTAGTGTAAGTTAAGTTGTACATCCAATAGAGCAATTCAATGAATGGAAAACACTCAAAGAGTTTCTACTAGCTACTGTCCATTTAATCTTGATTGTATCAAAGAAGCTAAAGAGATCCTCTTTATCATTTGCATTCAATTACACCACAAATCAAAACTTATTCCTACTCCTAAAAGCTTAGAAGAAATGGTTGGAGCTAAAGGTGAAAAAGAAATCACTACTAAGGTAATTGAAGCGACATATCCTCTATACCTTCACACTTTTGAAAATTCAATATATCTAAATGTTAGAACCAAATTTAACAGTTTAAATAACTATTTTAGCTTGAAAAGAAAAATGGAAATAGCTCTTGTATCCAATAGAAAGCTTGACTTTGCCACCGGTGTAACAACCCGCGCTTCCAAAGCTGCTAGCTAATTTCACTTAATTAACATCCACATATCACGAATTAAGACTTGAGAAACCTCGAATTACATTCTCTTGCAGCAGAAACATAACTTTACAAATCGATCATGAACCCGTGAGTCGGGACCCACTAAAAAATATTCTGATTATGAAATTCAAATACATAACTGCTCCGACTCATATCCCGAAATAATACAATCAAATTCCACAAAACCATTCTCATTAAAATATTGAATTACAATTTCAAATCACCAATAACACATGGAAACATACCCATCTTCTCGCTCATCCAAATGATTTAGGGATATTAATATGACACTTGCAAATAATAGAAAGAAATACAAAAAAAAACAAAAAACAAAATAAGCAGAAAGTTCGGTAACTTTACTTCATCCCATTAAACCGATTTTAGTTCGTAAACATTTTTATACAATAATCTTAGCTTGGTATTTATTCGGAAAATCATTATTCAGACACACCACCGGCATAGCTCAACCCCTTAACACAGATTGCTAGCAAGTATGAGTTTTGACAGAGAATAACGCAATGTAACATCACCAAATATTCGACCATTTCTGGTCTTAACTTTTATCTTAACGTATATCTGAATCATTTTCCTCCACATGTACCTTGCCCAATATTTATCGCAGTTCATAAGTTAGGTCAGTTAAAACAAATACAAAATTCTTTTTATATTATCATACTCAAATCATATTTCAAGAAACATAAATGTTTCCTAATAACGCCAATAATTAAACATCATATTTCGATAATCATTTAATAAAAGTTCCACAAATAAACACTCATAGATACATCTATAATCGTTGTCATGACTATAAACGATATATAATATTGAAAATACAATACAAGACTCACATGGGCATTTAAATACGTTTTGTGGAACATAAATATTACCTCAGTCGGAATCCAATTTCTTAATCTCCAACCCAATAGAAACCTCCAAGTTTCCTTAATTTTTTTGAGCTGCACAAATCAAATTCATTATACACCTGAACAACAATGACAAACAAGATATTAACACCCATTTCTACAAATTCCAAGTAAAGAGTATGAGTTAATTATATTCCTTTAGCATATATTTTTCCATTAGTTCAATTCAATTTCTTTAATAAGAGCCAACTCACTTGTCACTCATCATTCTCATACATGGTAGTCTATTTGAGTCAAAATCCAATAACTAGTACTAACTTGATGACTTCCATAAATAATCAGTTACTTGCCTATACCCAACCGGACATTGATTGAGTGACCTTAAGGGTTGCCAACCCTATTGTTATTGAATTTTCATTGATTAGGAATACATTAAAACATTATTTTTGTATCTCTTCTTTCCTCATTTTTTACATACATATCAATATTTTATTCTAATGTGTCTAAGAGGGTTGGCAACCCAAAAGGTTACTCAAACATCTTCCTACCCAAAATAGAGCTTGTTTAGGCATCTTATCATGACTCGTGAGAGGCCGTTTGGCCTCTCACGAAGGTATTTTCATTGCGCGCTACAAGACAAATACTAAGCTAGAAAGCCCTATTGAAAGACCTGCGATATAGTTTCTCCTTTCTCTCTCAACCTGTCTTTCTCCTTCATCCATTGTTGCCTAGAAAAACTTGTAGCTACTAAAATTAATCAAATTATTCCCGTAAAGTTTATAAATTGTTTCAAATTAATAATTAACAACTGTGGTTAATTGATTAAAATAAAAAAAATTTCAAAGTGTGAAGGTCAGCCTCGCTGGAACATAAATTTTGAAGCACTAGATTCTTGAGTATATCAAGATTCAAGATTAGAAAGACAACTCTAGACTCGAGGAAACGCATCACCAGCGAAGGTATTAGATTCTTGAGTATATCAAGATTCTTGAGTATATCCTTATTCTTGATGGAACCCTAATGCTGTTAACTTTCTTTCTCTCTCTCTTCAGTTTTCTCTCTTTCCTCCCACCATCCTCCATTTATTAACCAGCAAACCTCCAAGTGTTCTCCCTCCTCCCACCTCTATGCCTTTCTCCCTCCTCCTAATCTTCATCTTCCTTCGTCCATCGATTCTTCATCCATCGATTTGTTGATGATTCGATCTACTTTGCGAACCATCAACACACGATCACCACTAGAGGTGGTAGCACCACCAACGAATCAGCAGGGGAAAGGAAGAACATAATGCAGCAGCAACACCGGTGGTAGACGCAACAACATCGGTGACAGACACACGCGAACAGAGGAGGGAGAATCCGAGTAGCACGCGCAGCTCCGGCGATGGCTGCAGTAGCGGAGAGAGAAGAGAGAAGCGACACTAAGGGAGCAACGACAAGGAAGAGGAAGAATCTGCAAGGGAAGATGATTTTTGAATTAATTCAACAAACTAAATATGATTTATTTTGTTAATTTAACAAACTACTCGAAAATTCAAGAAAAATAAAAATGGAGGATGGTGGGAGGAGAGAGAAAAAATTATGAGGTTTAGAATGTCACAAATGGAGGATGGTGAGAGGAGAGAGAAAGCTTGGATGTTCATCAATGGATGATGGTGGGATTAAAGAGAAAGAACTAAAGAGAAAGAGAGAAAAAGTTAACGGCGTTAGGGTCCCGTCAAGAGTAAGGGTATTTTGAGCACAAACACAAACCTCAGGTGTATATGAGGAATTCCCCAAATGTGAGGAGTAATTTTGGAATTACGCCAAACCTCGGAGGTACCTGAGGAATTTTCCCTTTATTAATTTCATCTATACTATTACAAGATTTTTTCATTACTCTGTCCTATGTTTCAGTGTTAATGATTATGAAATTAGTTGAAGTAGTAAGTTTTTGTTAATAAAGATTTAGAGAATTGGAATTGTTTATTAGTAAAAGAGAAAAGTTTGAGATATAGATTGAAGGGTTAAAAAAGGAGACTTGTAAGAATATATCATTTCCTTTATAAAAAAATAAATAACAAGTAGATAATTTCCTTTATAAAAACAATAAATAAAGATTAGATCATTTCTTTTATAAAAAATAAATAAAGAGTAGAAAAGTGGTTGTGTTTATAGTTACGCGTGTTAGGTTGAGAATAATATTGTATTTGAGGGGAGGTATGTTTTTTATTTTCTTTATTTTATTCCGTACAACATTTTTGCAAATTATTGTAAAAGATTGTCTGATCTGATACAAAGCTTATATCGTATATATTTGTATACTACTATATATTTAAGGCTATTTATTAGCTCATTCTTTGATTTTTCTCATTTGGAGTTTTAATAATGAGAAATGGAGATTACCAAGTAAAAAATCAATGGTTAAAGAGTTGTCGTACACACAATGAAATAAAAGTGCAAAGCAATATAAGACAAAGGGTGAATTTAATAATAAGTAAATACTAGTAATTCAACTACTATTTGGCTCAAATGATCTTATTATGATTAATTTGTTATCCTTATAGTGTTCCTTTGCTACCATTGCTTAATATATTGGTACCCTGGCGTTCATACATTCAAACCCTTTTGATTGATTAATTGGTTATCAATGTATAAATTTACGAGTTTGAAATTATCAAAGCAAGGGTACCAATATATTATTACAAGGGTACCAAATTACAGTTAATGGTACCGAAGTACATGTCGATCGTTTCAAGGTATATAAATCTATTACAAAAAGTATAACTCGCTAAGATTAATTACAAATTTTATGAAAGTATTTGTCCTTGGTTAAAAACTCTGTTAATCGAGTAATTAAATAAACAAATAGTCAGGACATATACCATTCAATAGTTCCTCATAAAATTTAATCAAGATTTCAGGCTTATTATCTTTAATATATAATATATGATTCCTTAAACTTGGCAAATAATTATTATTCCTTTAAGGTAACCCATGAATCAATTTAGGGGTTCAAATATATAAATGAAAGGGTACAAATAGAATAAAGCAAGAATGCCAAAATAACAATACAAGGTACCAAATAACCATACTTGTACTTATTTGTCTTTTTAAAAATATTTTTATCAAATGTTCATACCGTAAACATACTTTTTAAAATAACTCATTTCACAAATAAATTTTGAATCGTATTAAAGAGTAATAATATCGCATTTTTTGTCACATAAAACTAAATTTATTTTTATAGTCATCATACTTTATAATATAATAACAGAATATATATTCTACTTAAAACCTTGCATTAAAACATATTCGTGCAAATATACGAAAAAAAATAATTTTGAATGCATAATACAAACTGTAACACGCACGTGACTAACGACTAAATATTATTATGTATCCTTTGAATGGTACCAACTAGTTTTTACGAGAATTATTAAATAAATTTAAATCGGATTAAGATTAATATAGTTAGTATATTTGTCTTTTTTTTCACAAATTTTAATATCATAATCATACTTTTTTACATAATTTATATTAGGCACAAATAAAATTTTAAAGTATTAATTTTTCTGTTGCATAAATTAGCTTTAGTTTTAGAATCAAACTCCATAATATATAATTTATCAACTCAAAGGTTTTTAAGTGTCAAATATAGGGTACCAAAATATTAAGATTGGGATACCAAATAATCATGTCAAGGGCCTTTTGAAGTATACAAAGTATCCTTTCAAATATGTCAAAATATATAATTGAGGGTACCAAGTATCATTCAAATGATACCAAAATATCTTTTTAAGATACTAATATATCCTTTGAATGATAAAAAAGTATCATCATATACTCAACATATGATTGAACAATTCGTATCTATTTGACCAGAATGCTTGGCCTGAATCATTAAACAATTCAATTATATCGAAATACATTTTTATTTTATCTGAGGGCTTTTTGAGATGATTGTTTCACTTATTTCAAAACAAAGAAAATATATATTGAAATTTGAATGTTTTCATCGGCAATAAATATTTGCCTTCTCAAATTACAAGTGTGTCTAAGTATTTTTTTAGAAACAACAATAAGCGCGTTTTGAAAAGTGTACCTTAGTATGACTGTAAAGGTACAAAGTATGGATTCGATGTTATCAATGTATCAAGGGTTCGAAGTTATCAATGTAAGGGTACCAATGTATTACAACAAGGATACGAAATTATTCATTCAAGGGTATCAAAGTACATGTTAAGTGTTTCAAAGTATATTTTCAAAGGTACCAAAGTGTCATTTGAATGATGCTAAATTATCCAACTAATGATATCAAAGTATCATTATGATACAAAAAATAATCTATTAATGGTATCAAAATATTGTTTGTATTATACTAAATTCAATTATTCTATCAATGATACCAAAATATCCTTGGAATGATACCAGATTAAAGTATATATCTTATATATCAATAATACCAAAGTATTCTAATATCTTGTCAATTGTACCAACGTATCATTTGATGCTCCCAAAATATCGAGTCAATGGCACCAAAATATCCTTTGAATGATACCAAGTATCTTTTAAATGATACCAAAATATGTGGTCAATGGTACTAAAGTATTCTTAAACGATACCAAAATATACTATAGATATGGTACCAAAATATTCTTTCAATGATATCAAAATATCATGTATATGATACCAACGTATCCTTTAAATGCAACCAAAATATCCAATCCGTGGTATAAAGTATCGTTTCAATGATACCAAATATCATCAACAATTGTAACAAAGTATCGTCTTAATGATACCAAAATATCATATCAATCGTACCAAATTATCCTGTCATGGTACCAAAGTATCGTTTGAATGCTACCAAAGTATAAAATCACTGGTTCTAAGTATTGTTTGAATAATACCAAAATATTATACTAATGATACCAAAATATCTTTTGAATGATACCAAAGTTCATGCCATGGGACCAAAGTATATTTTAGATGCTACCAAAATATCAAATCAATGGTTCAAAGTGTCATTTGAATGATCGATACCCAAGTATCCTATCATGGTGCCAAAGTATATTTTGAATGCTACCAAAGTATCAAATCGATGGTTCAAAGTATCATTTGAATGACCTATACCCATGTATCATGTCAATGGTACCAAAGGATACTTTGGTACCATTAAAAGGATAATTTGGTACCCTTGACTATTACTTTAGTATTGTTCAAATGATACTTTGGTACCATTAAAAGGGTAATTTGGTACCCTTACATAAGGGTGTAAATGATGTGAGTCAAGTTTGAGTTTGAGCTAGCTCGACTAGAATCGTTAGCATTTTGAGTCGAGCTCGATTTGAGTTGAGCACACTCGAGTCAAGCTTTAATCAAGTCGTATTTTAATTGAGTAGATTTCGAGTAACTTGCTACTGTCTCATGTTAAAAGCAACCCTAAGACATAAAATATGACAAATTTAGGTATTATGTATAAATAATTGGGTATTCGAGCTTCTCACAAGTTTTCGGGTCGAATATCGAGTTGCTTAACTCGACTCGACAACATCTCGGGTCGAACTTAACTTCGATTCGAGCTCACTCGAGCCGATCTTTGACCAAGTTGGTTTCGAGTAGCTCGGGAGCTGTCTTATCTCATATACATCCCTACCCTTGTATTATTACTTTGAAACCATAAAAGGGTAATTTGGTACTATTAAATGGGTAATTTGGTACTATTAAATCGGTGGTTTGTTACCCTTGCATTGTTATTTTGGTATTATTTAAATGATACTTTGGTACCATTAAAGGCTAATTTGGTACCCTTGCATAAGGGTGTAGATGGGAAACGAGTTCAAGTCTAAGGTAGCTAATCTCGACTCCTTAGCATTTCGATTTGAGTCCAGTTCACTTGAGGCGAGCATTGACCCAGTTGACAAGTTCTTACTAACTCTAACTTACATAAAATTCCAATAATAATAATAATAATAATAATAATAATAATAATAATAATAATAATAATAATAATAATATAATAATAATAATATAATATATAATAATAATAATAATAATAATAATAATATAATAATAATAATAATAATAATTAATAATAATAATAATAATAATAATAATAATAGTAATAATAATAATAATAATAATAATAATAAATAATAGTAATAATAATAATAATATATAAATAATATAATATATAATAAAAACAACAACAACAATAATAATAATAATAATAATAATAATAATAATAATAATAATAATAATAATAATGATGATAATAAAAATAATAATAATAATAACCATAACATTACCTAATCACACAAAATGATTTTCATATTAGGAGTAAAAGATTAGTGATTAAGTTGATATTAATAATAGCATTAATAACGTTATAATAATGATAATATTTGTCATATCGTACATTGTCCATAATCATGATTCATAATCGAAATCCATAGTTGTTATCCATTTTATTCTTCGTATTCATAATCTGCATTAAGTCGATAATTGTAATCCATAATTATAGTCCATACTTATAAATTTTATAAGCACATAATCACGTAATCAAATAGTTTTATACTAACGGGATCTACGTTTAGATGGACATCGTAGATTATCTCGTGATGCGCGCCCATAAGTTAAGTTCATGGACATATTAACACTCTTCATATTCCTCGTCTACGCAATCAGAGTATACAATAGACATTAGTTAAATCTAAGTTAGTCCCCTAAAAAAAAAAATTAAATCTAAGTTAGTTACCTAGATAACCCTTTATATACATATAAAATGAACAATTCAAATAACTTAAAGAAATTCTTTAAGATTTTAAGAGAGGTTATAAATCAAAGTTTATGGTTTTCAAATTATTTATGAAATTATTTTGAGTACTTAAAGATTATTTCAACTTAATTTCTATTAACTTAAACAATTATTTGAAACATAGAAAACTAACTCTATTGTACTTCTTACTTTGTTCTAGAAAATTAAGAAATATTTTCAAGTTATAAAAGACTAAGTTAATCTAAGATATACTGACTTAATAAAGCAAGTTAGTTTAGGAAAGTCATTTGTTTTGTTTAAATAAATCAAAATTAAACTAGTAAAACTAATAAAACTAATGAAAAAAAGAGTTCACTGGTTCTAACAACTAGTTTAATAGAAACTAAGTAAAAAGAACGGGGGAGGGATAAAGGGACACAAGAAGGCGAATCAGGGGAAGGAAGACTAAGATTGCGCTGGTGATTTTGATGGTGCACAGTGAACGACCGTACTGGCTCGGTGGCAAGGGTGGTTTCAAGTGGCGGTGGCTAACACAGGTGGTTCAGGGCGACAACAAGGGTGCTGCGAAGGGGGGTTTTGGGCTGGCGGTTGGGTGGGTTTTGTGGTGGCGTGAGTGGTTCAGGTGATTCGAGTGGTAATTTGGTACTATTAAATGGGTAGTTTGGTACCCTTTCATAGGGGTGTAAATGATGGGAGACGAGTTCAAGTCCGAGGTAGCTAATCTCGACTCCTTAGCATTTTGATTTGAGTCCAACTCACTTGAGCCGAGCATTGACCGAGTTTTGACCGAGTCGAGTTTTAAACGAGTATATTTCGAGTAAGTTACAGGAGTCTCGTATTGAAAGCAACCCTAAGGTATAAAATATGCCAAATTTAGGTAATTTGTATAGATAATTGGGTATTCGAGCATCTCACGAGTTTTCGAGTTGAGTATTTAGTTGCTTAACTCAACTCGACAACATCTCGAGTCGAACTTGAGTTCGATTCGAGCTCACTCGAGTCGAGCTTTGACCGAGTCAATCTTGAGTAGCTCGCGAGATGTCTCGTCTCATTTACACCTCTAGAGCTAGCTCGATTCATTAGGATTTCGAGCCGAGCTTGATTTGAGTTAAGCTTGAGTGCTTGACTCAACTGGACAACATCTCGAGTCGAACTCGAGTTTGATTCGAGCTCTCTCGAGTCGATCTCGAGTAACTCAGCTGTCTCGTCTAATTTACACCTCTACCCTTGTATTGTTACTTTCTACTATTAAAAGGGTAATTCGGTACCATTAAGGGTGTGTTCTCTTCACCTTAATAAATTAAGTTTCAGGTCAATTCAGTTCAAATCAGGACAATAAGTTTCAATAAGGTGCAGTAAGGTCCAATCAAGTCTAATCAAGTCTACCAGGTGAACACTTATCTCTTTTATGGCTCCAAAGTTATCAATGTATCAATCAATGGGTTCAAAAGTATCAATGCAAGGTACTAATATATTACCACAATGGTATCGAATTACTTTTTCAATGATACCAAATTTCATGTCAACGGTACCAAAGTGTCATTTGAATGATACCAAATTAAAGTATCCAAACAAGGATATCAAAGTATCATCATGATACCAAAATATCTAATGAATGGTACCACAATATCATTTGAATGATACTAAACTATAGTATCCTATCAATGGTACCAAAACATCATTTGAATGATACCAATTTAAACTCTCATGTCAATAGTACCAAAATATCTTTTGAATGAAACTAAATTAAAGTATCATATTAATGATACCAAATAATCCTAGTATATTGTCAATGGTACCAAAGTGTCCTTTGAATGCTACCAAGTGTCCAATCAATGAGACTAAGGAATCCTTTGAATTTAACTAACGTATCCTATCAAAGATACCTCAGTATTTATCATTTTACGTTTCTTTGACAATGGAGTCAGATGGTTTTTGGTGATCAAATTTTGAATTTTTTGTGGATTCTGGATCAAAGGTGGGTGGTTTGTTGATGGATGGGCTTTATAGGCAAGTTTCATTATTTTTGTCGATTTCATTGCATAAAGTGCAAAAAAATGACGAATAGTTTAAAAATATTTTTTGTTTAATATTTCCTAGCCATATAGAAATCTTATTTTCTTTTGCCGGATCCACCATTACAAGGATTCGAGTGAACCATACTTTATTGCTCTATGGCCTTGTTTACCAGTTTTCTTTTTAAATGAATCCAAACAATCTCCTATTTTTCTTGTCATATTTTCGTTGTGAAATTCGATTAGGAGTTCAAGGAGATTAACTCATAGAGGGAGAATTGAGACAATCCCTAGGGTTGCTTGGAAGTTTGGGATCTATTTCTAGACAGAAACAAAGCAACTATTGAGGAATATATGGTCCTTTACCCCTTCGAATTTCTTATTTATCTTCTTCTAGAGAGAATAATGATACAAAGTTTTCAATTGGGAACGTACAAATATTTGCAATTGCGGATGGGATATAATTGAAGGGTAAAGATTTACCAAAAGCTTTAGATTTCGAAATTGGGATAAAGTGTTCATGGCCCTTTTGGAAGGTCGCTAGAGGTGAAATGGATGCAGGTAAGAGGGATACATTTTTTTTTTGGGTAATGAGTTTTTCTTCGAAGGAGCAAATTTTAATATCTTTGCTTTCTCACAGGTTAAGATCATAAATCCCAAGACTTTGGTGCCCATTCAAAGCAAGCTGCGAAACTTGGGAATAGAAGGGGAGGGGAGGGGGGGAGAGGGTGATGGACAGGGAAGGCATTTTTCTACTTGATGTTATTTCATGCATAATTAGAACTCGTTAATTCTAGAAAGACATGCTGAAAACGAATGGTAGAGCAACAAAAGTGATAAGAAAAAGTTTTTCCTTTCTGCTAACTTCCCGTTGACTTCCATTCAGAAATACTAAAACAATATTATGTTTTTTTCTGTGGTGTGTATAATAAAATTTATTCATCCCCGTGTCCGAGAATAATGTAACAATATATAATAGGAATAAATTACGGCTAAAGTGGGATATCATGTCAATAGTGTAAAAGTCAAATTGTCGTATATGAAACAATGAGATTATTTACAGCATGTCTAAAAAACGAGATCACTTTATAATATATAGCATTAACATTGTTATAGTATTGAAAAATGCCGGATGGAATGGTGCTAATTAAACATCTTAAATGTATTTTCTGGCTATTTTAATTACCTTCAATAAAAAAAATTAATGCTAAATTGAGAAACTATAAGCTGATACTGCATATAATAACATATTTAAAATAACGAGTCACAATAATACAAGTTTGGGTACCAAAAAATCCACGAGGAAGTGAACGATTACCCCCTAGAAGTGTTGTATCAGAGACTGATTTCTACGGACGCAGACTTTGGGGCTTGCCTGAGGAGGTAAATCTGTTATGTTGATTAATTAACTAGTTTGTATAATCATGCGACAAATCAAATGTGCATATGAAAAGTTAGAAAAGTGAAACGTGATTTTACACGGATAATTTGTAAAACAATGCACAAATGTAGAAAGATACATCGTACATGATAGCATATAAAATCAATCTTGGTGCTCCACATCAGCTTAACCTTTTAATTGATTTAGTTTTTTTGACATGGTATCGGAGCCAACTTGAGAAGAAGGCCGTTGTTCTAGTTTCATCTAACCCTCCTATTGTTGGTTCTTTGATAACAATGATGGCAAAAAACAAAACTAATCTCCATAATAGGGACAAAGGAAACAAAAAAGGGAGCTAGATCAAGGTTGTTAATAATCTAGTGTAGCATCTTAGATCTAAAATAATACGCAGCTTAAGATCATGAGTACTGAGAAAATTAGGCAAGACCTAAATAGAAAACCTAACTACCTCGTCGCATTCACAGTTGGGTATGATTAATGATACGATATCGATGCATGTGTAAAGAAGGTTAGACATCTCTAACGAGAATAACCTCTTCATTCATCTTTCACTCATCATATTTGTATCTATGTTTATGTGCTTAATTTTATAATTACAGTTCTCAAACAATTTTACAATTGTTCTCTTTCATTATGATAGGCGGACAAGAGAATGGGATGAGTTTGAGTGGTCCAAGCAAGCTATCCATGTCAGTGCACTTCAACAAACTAAATGGCTAGTGATCTATTATTTAAACCATCCTTCAACCAAGAAGATAACATCTATTGTATTTCATTTTTTCTAGATAAGCTGTAATATTTTATTTATATATTTGATCTAATTTAATGATTCTTTCATCATATATTCTCGATTAATTATTTCCACAAAATACCCTTAAATCTTTTTAAATTTACCATATACATCTTAATGTTTCAAAATCCACTACATGCCTTTAATGACTAACGATCCATATCTTTTTTAGTCAATAATTTTTATTTACGTTACGAAACCCCAATTATCTCTTTTTCGACACATTTACCTTAATTCACAAATATTGACATACCTTCTATGCCCCCTTTTTTTCTTTGTCTCCATAACTTTCTTTGCTCTTTGTTGGCGTTCATTGGTGTATTAATGGTTGTCTATAAGTTAAATGACTCAAGTATGGGGTAATTAGAGTTTAGTAACAAAAGTAATGGTTAGTGACCAAAAATGTCGGCAAACATTAGTTATTGAGGGCATGTGGTGAATTAAAGAAATTGAAAGGTAAATGGTGAATTTTCAAAGGTTGAAAGGTATTTGATGAAAAAAGAATTAATGAAGTATATATTTGGTGAAAAATTTCTGAAATTAATGCCAACAACATATGTTACAACTAATTTAGGGCTCATAATGTATATGTTACATATTTATCCTGATGCAATTCAAAATATTTGCATTGTGTTCTCAATACAACCATTGATGTAAAGTATAAGTTGGTTGGCACATCGTAAAACCTTTAGGTAAAATTCTACACGGTTAGATTATAATAATTAAGTATTTATATTATGTGAGTAACTCTTTCCTATTCAATTTGTTTCATTACCATATTTTTTAGATTAAATGGGATCACCTCAAGAGTAATTGTCCGATGATTATCCTTACAACTTTGTTTTTGGAGTATGAGGTTGTAAAATTAAATACTGCTGGATATTATTTTACTTACGCATCAACCCTTAAAAAAAGTTAAGATGAAATACTAATTATTAGGACTGCCCAATACAATCTTCAATATGGTAATGATAATTTATTGAAAGAAATTATATTTGGGGTAAACAAACAATATCATTATTTTTGACATGGTACATCAAAGTAGCATATATGTATTACTTATGAAATAGGTCGTGAGAGTAGTAAAGTAGAAAGGATAATCTTATGTTAAAACTAAAATAATGAAAATATGGGGTGAAATTTGCCTAATTTAGTACCAAAGAACTGACAATCACATACAATATTGTCTTCACGTGAAATCGATCTGTTTTATATTCTTGATTCTTGGATCACACCCCTTCTACTTGGATCACACCACTTCTACTTGGATCACGACAAGATAGAAGGAAGACAAGTAACAGAAAATCAGCTTAGTAACAAGATAAACCTGTAGGTGGTCGGTGAACCTCCCATACAGGGCAACTTGTTCATCATTTCCCTCAAATATTTCACTTTAAGTGATTAATAGCTTTTAATTTAAGTCATCACATAAAACATGTATGCATTTACGCCATCTTATTTAATCAAGTGTGAACGTATTTAAACCAATATGATCTCAATCCACACATATCGGTTTCAATAATTCATTTCATAAACACAACATTCACCTGGTTTCATTTACCACTCTAATTCATAAATATTTAATTATCACAAGTTCTTACTAACTCCAACTTACATAAAATTCCAATAATAATAATAATAATAATAATAATAATTAATAATATAATAATAATAATAATAATAATAATAATAATAATAATAATAATAATAATAAAATAACAACAACAACAACAATAATAATAATAATAATAATAATAATAATAATAATAATAATAATAACCATAACATTACCTAATCACATAGAAAGATTTTCATATTAGGAGTAAAAGATTAGTGATTAAGTTGATATTAATAATGGCATTAATAACGTTATAATAATGATAATATTTGTCATATCGTACATTGTCCATAATCATGATTCATAATCGAAATCCATAGTTGTTATCCATTTTATTCTTCGTATTCATAATCTGCATTAAGTCGATAATTGTAATCCATAATTATAGTCCATACTTATAAATTTTATAAGCACATAATCACGTAATCAAATAGTTTTATACTAACGGGATCTACGTTTAGATGGACATCGTAGATTACCTTGTGACGCGTGCCCATAAGTTAAGTTCGTGGACATATTAACACTCTTCATATTCCTCGTCTACGCAATCAGAGTATACAATAGACATTAGTTAAATCTAAGTTAGTCCCCTCAAAAACAAAAAAAAGTTAAATCTAAGTTAGTTACCTAGATAACCCTTTATATACATGTAAAATGAACAATTCAAATAACTTAAAGAAATTCTTAAAGATTTTAAGAGAGGTTATAAATCAAAGTTTATGGTTTTCAAATTATTTATGAAATTATTTTAAGTACTTAAAGATTATTTCAACTTAATTTCTATTAACTTAAACAATTATTTCAAACATAGAAAACTAACTCTATTGTACTTCTTACTTTGTTCTAGAAAATTAAGAAATATTTTCAAGTTATAAAAGACTAAGTTAATCTAAGATATACTAACCTAATGAAGCAAGTTAGTTTAGGAAAGTCATTTGTTTTGTTTAAATAAAAAAAATTAAACTAGTAAAACTAATAAAACTAATGAAAAAAAGGAGTTCACTGGTTCTAACAACCAGTTTAATAGAAACTAAGTAAAAAGAACGGGGGAGGGAGAAAGGGACACAAGAAGGCGAATCAGGGGAAGGAAGACGGAGATTGCGCTGGTGATTTTGATGGTGCACAGTGAACGACCGTACTGGCTCGGTGGCAAGGGTGGTTTCAAGTGGTGGTGGCTAACACAGGTGGTTTAGGGCGACAACAACGGTGCTGCGAAGGGGGGTTTTGGGATGGCGGTTGGGTGGTTTTTGTGGTGGCGTGAGTGGTTCAGGTGATTCGAGTGGTAATTTAGTACTATTAAATAGGTAGTTTGGTACCCTTTCATAAGGTTGTAAATGATGGGAGACGAGTTCAAGTCTGAGGTAGCTAATCTCGACTCCTTAGCATTTTGATTTGAGTCCAACTCACTTGAGCCGAGCATTGACCGAGTTTTGACCGATTCGAGTTTTAAACGAGTATATCTCGAGTAACTTGCAAGAGTCTCGTATTAAAAGCAACCCTAAGGTATAATATATGCCAAATTTAGGTAATTTGTATAGATAATTGGGTATTCGAGCATCTCACGAGTTTTCGAGTTGAGTATTGAGTTGCTTAACTTGACTCGACAACATCTCGAGTCGAACTTGAGTTCGATTCGAGCTCACTCGAGCCGAGCTTTGACCGAGTCGATCTTGAGTAGCTCGCGAGATGTCTCTTCTCATTTGCACCTCTAGAGCTAGCTCGATTCGTTAGGATTTCGAGCCAAGCTTCAGTGCTTGACTCAACTTGACAACATCTGGAGTCGAACTCGAGTTTGATTCGAGCTCTCTCGAGTCGATCTCGAGTAGCTCAGTTGTCTTGTCTAATTTACACATCTACCCTTGTATTGTTACATTGTACAATGTACAGGGTATTTGGTACCATTAATGGTGTGCTCTCTTCACCTTAATAAATTAAGTTTCAGGTCTAATCATTTCAGTTCAAGACAATAAGTTTTAAACAGGTCCAATAAGTTTCAATTAGGTGCAATAAGGTCCAATCAGGTCTAATCAAGTCTATCAGGTGAACACTTATCACTTTTATGGCTCCAAAGTTATCAATGTATCAATTAAAGGGTTCAAAAGTATCAATGCAAGGGTAGTTATGTGTTACCACAATGGTATCAAATTACTTTTTTAATGATACCAAATTTCATGTCAAGGGTACCAAAGTGTTATTTGAAGGATACCAAATTAAAGTATCCAAACAAGGATATCAAAGTATCATCATGATACCAAAATATCTAATTAATGGTACCAAAATATCATTTGAATGATACTGAACTATAGTATCCTATCAGTGGTACCAAAACATCATTTGAATGATACCAAATTAAACTCTCATGTCAATAGTACCAAAATATCTTTTGAATGATACCAAATTAAAGTATCATCTTAATGATACCAAATAATCCTAATATATTGTCAATGGTACCAAAGTGTCCTTTGCATGCTACCAAGTGTCCAATCAATGAGACTAAGGAATCCTTTGAATTTAACTAAAGTATCGTATCAAAGATACCTCAATATTTATCATTTTGCGTTTCTTTAATTTGACAATGGAGTCAGATGGTTTTTGGTGATCAAATTTTGAGTTTTTTGTGGATTCTGGATCAAAGGCGAGTGGTTTGTTGATGGATGGGCTTTATAGGCAAGTTTCATTATTTTTGTCGATTTGATTGCATGAAGTGCAAAAAAATGACGAATAGTTTATAAACATTTTTTATTTAATATTTCCTAGTCATATAGAAATCTTATTTTCTTTTGCCAGATCGACCATTACAAGGATTCGAGCGAACCATACTTTATTGCTCTAAGGCCTTGTTTACCAGTTTTTTATAAATGAACCTAAACAATCTCTTATTTTTCTTATCATATTTTCGTTGTGAAATTCGATTAGGAGTTTAAGGAGATCAACTTATAGAGGGAGAATTGAGACAATCCCTAGGGTTGCTTGGAATTTTGGGATACTATTTTTAGACAGAAACAAAGCAACTATTGGGGAATATATGGTCTTTACCCCTTAGAACTTCAGATTTATCTTCTTCTAGAGAGAATAATTATATAAAGTTTCCAGTTGGGAACGTACAAATATTGTCAATTGCGGATGGGATATAATTGAAGGGTAAAGATTTACCAAAAGTTTTAGATTTGGAAATTGAGATAAAGAGTTCATGGCCCTTTTGGAAGGTCGCTAGAGGTGAAATGGATGTAATTAAGAGGGATAAATTTTTTTTCTGCATAATGGGTTTTTCTTCGAAGGAGCAAATTTTAATATCTTTGCTTTCTCACAGGTTAAGATCGTAAATCCCAAGACTTTGGTGCCCATTCAAAGCGAGCTGCGAAACTAGGGAATAGAAGGAAATGGGGGGGGGGGGGGGGGAGAGGGTGATGGAGGGGGAAGGCATTTTTATACTTGATGTTATTTCATGCATAATTAGAATTTGTTATTTCTAGAAAGACATGCTGAAAACGAAGGGCATAGCAAGAAAAGTGGAAAGAAAAAGTTTTTCCTTTCTGCTAACTTCCTGTAGACTTCCATTCAGAAATACTAAAATAATATTATGTTTTTTTTTTCTGTGGTGTGTATAATCAAACTTTATTCACCCCCGTGTCTGAGTATAATGTAACAATATATAATAGGAATAAATTATGGCTAAAGTGGGATATCATGTCAATAATGTAAAAGTCAAATTGTCGTATCTCACTAGGGGAAAAAAAGGAAGGGCTGCGGTTTTAAAGAAAGTCGCAGTCTTTTCAGTGAAGGGCTGCGGTTAACTAGAAAACGCAGCCCGTCTTACTGTAAGAAGGGCTGTGGTTTTTGGGCTAACCGCAGCCTTGAAAGTAAAGGGCTGCGCTTATCCCAAAAACCGCAGCCCTTCATACACGAAGGGTTGCGTTTTAAAGAAAAGCGCAACCCTTCACTTTCATTTTTTTTTATTCTAATTAATTGCGCGCATATTGTAAAATACCCCCATTTCTATTTCCCTCCATTAGACAAAATTTACGAGTGAATTGAAATTGCACCACCTTGCGCGAACCCTACCTCCGCCACCACATTGACCCACCAGCAGTGCGCCACCACCACGCAGCTGCACCACCTTCTCTTATCTCCTGCACTACTTCATTGTTTGTGGAGCATCACTTCTCTCACTCTCTTTCGGTACGTAAATCCCCTCTCACTCTCTCTCCTCTTTTACATTTCTCTAATTTTTGTTTGATTTCATTGGATTTTGAAATCAACTTCTATTTTTTGTTGTTAAATGTGCTTGTATTAACTCAAGGAGTGATTGTTTGGGGTGGGTTGGGGTGGGGGAGGGCTGAGGGAGGGTGGGTTGGGGTGGGGGTGCTAGGCAGGTGGTGGGGGAGGGATGGCAGGGGGTGGGGAGGGTTATGGATGTTGGGCAAGGGGTGGGGGAAGGCGGGCAGGGTGGATAGGGGGTACGAGACGGCTAGCAATGGGTAAGGAGGGTTGACAGGGGGTAAGGGAGGGTCGGGGATGCTGGGCAGGGGATGGGGGAGGGCTGGCATGGGGTGGGGGAAGGCTGGGGATGCTGGGGAGGGGGTGGGGGAGGGTTGGGGAAGCTAGCAGGGGGTGGGAGAGGGTTGGGGAGGTAGACTTTTTTTTGTGTAATGTATGTATATTCCTTGATATGAGATTGTATGAAAACGCAATGTAATTTAGCTATGAAATCTACAAGTTGTTTGAATCGTCATCATATGCCTAGATACCCATTTAAGACTTACTCATTAGGAGTAAGTCTTGAATAGTCCCTGGTTTGGGACTGTTTTGGACGTTTGATCTCACTTAGGTGGTGAATGTGTGTCTTCTTTTCAATTCTGAGGAAATTCTTGGCTTATCGTTTCTCTACATTGTTCTCTAGGTACATATGTAGATAAGCAATTATCTACATTGTGTAATTGGAGAACTGTAGAGAAATGCTCCCGAATTTTCCTTAGAATTGAAAAGTTGGCATATATTCACTAGTGAGATTAGACGTCCAAGGATGGGTTAGATTGGAGTGGTAAGGACTGTAATCCCCCATAATTTTAAAGGATTTTATAAATATATTTAAGTATTTATATATTTATATTTAAACCCAAATGAGTTTGGAAATGATTTGACTATTTAAAAAGGTTGACTATTTTAAAAAGTCAAATGAAAATATTTTCATGGCTTAATAAAATTGAAAATATTTTAATTAAGCATGTTTTAATAAAAGTTTTAAGTATTAAATTATATTGAAAAAGAAGTCTAATGGAACTATGGAACCTAAAAAATCCTAAAAGGATAAAAAGAAAAAGCTGCTGTAATTTTTATTTAAGGTTGTTAATTTCGGTTTTGTTTTTTTTAGGCGGAGAATATTTCATAGCGAACTTTCAGAGAATTAAAAGTGGCCTACAGGCTAGTTTATACGAGGTGCGTACATAATTACGTGCTATGTGATTAGTATCATGTTTAAGAGATTTGTAGTATCATGTATAGGAACTTATTATGTTCATATATATATGATTTCTAGTATATTTGATTATTACATGTTTTATGCCTTGTGTGCAAGCATGTGAATTGAGATTTATTTTGAGTATTGGATTGTATGTTTGTATGGATTATTTGATGCAAGCATGAAAAGAAGGTTATTTATTAATTCGTATGATGAATTGATATACATTATTGAGAATCGAATCATGTTGTTCATGTATTCTTTGATGAGTATTATTTTATTATCTTATGAGGACTGTGGACCTTATTTGGTAAGTTGGAAGTATACCTATATAAAGGTAAGTTGGTTTGTTGGCTAGGTTCAACAATTAAAATGGATTGGATTAAAGGAAGTAAATTTGGATTGTAAGTTGTGATCACTTATTAAATCCTAAGATAAAAGAAGCTATATGTGAGGATTTGATTATTTAAGTGTTGCTTGTATGTGTGGTGTCATGACAAGTAATAATTGGTAACTAACATATAGTGAAACGAGAATAGTTGTAGATTCTAGATTGGTGCACGTCTAGAGTTGGACGTTGGGGGTTGGGGTTATGATGAGCGTGCCAAAGCTTTTCGAGGATGGTTGATCCCCATTCCTCTTTTTAGTCAAAGGTTCCTCGATATCGTAGGTCACTCGGGAATACGTAGTTGCTAACGTATTTCGTCTTCGTAATGAAGGCTGGTTGGTAGGACAACTCATAGTCCAATAACTATTCCATTCAAGTTATAAAAAGATGTTTTGAGTTTAGTTCCGTAAAAGTTGCCTGCAGATTATTATATGATTTTTTATTATTTATTCCTTACGTTATTATTGAGTATCATGTTTAGGAATGCTTATGCTTGATATGTAGTACTCAGCTTTGCTTGTGATTACGTGCTTTGATTGTGATCATGGCCTTGCCTTATTGATCCTGTGATGATCCTTCTGGTGAGCAGAGTCGGTATAGCATCGACATTACAGGTTCGCAGATGAGCATCATTGGGAATCTGGAGTGAAGAGACTGTGTATCTAGCATAGTTTAATTTGTGCTTTCTTAGGGACATGTTTATTTCAGTTGGTTGAGTTAACTAAGTTGGTTTGTTTAAGTCCTAAACATTTGTTATTTACTTATTGAGTTTCAATAAAGTTAAAGTTTAGTTAATTGTTTTCCGCTGCAACATTCTGAATAAGCCGATACGTCATCACACGGGCGATAGTGCTTTGGTAATTCTCTAAGTTTAATATTATAATGGTATTTCTGAAAAAAGAGAATTACCGGGGTGTTATAAAGTGGTATCTGGGAGCTTTAGGTTATTTTAAGACTTATAGGCGCCTAACTAACTAGCTAGCTTACTAGTTATTTGAAGGAAACTTTAGAATTGCTCCTACTTTTTCGTTTTGAAAATTTATAGGAATGTATAATTTTTGGAGAAACCAAAATTTTTTTTAGAGTCCGATTTTTTGTTCGAAAATTTAATTCGTTCGAAATTTTTATTATTCTTTCGAACTTTTGTGTAGTTCGAAAAAAAAACTTGTGTGCGAAATTTTTTTTTTTCCGAAATTTTGGGATGTTTCGAAATTTTCGAAAATTTTTCCTTTCGATTTTTTTTTTCTCCGACCTTATAGGTCCGAATTTTTTTTTAGATAGTTAATTATTATTAGTTAATAAAAAGTGTCTGCATTATATTTCATGCCTTTTCAGTTTATATTATTGCATTGTGAGAATGGGTAGTATAAGAAGGGCATATAGGATATAAATATTATATGCCTACATTTAATAGTTAGTTCAACATCATTATATATTTCTTCCCTGCCGATAATGCATTATTATTATTCTTTCTCGCTAACAATGTATTATTATTATACTTACCTGCTAATGATGCATGAATGTTTTTCTTCCCTGCTAACTGTTCATATTTTCTTGCCTGCTAAGATGTTATGATTTCCTGCCTTTGCATCGTACTTACTCTTATTGTTTATTATGGGAATACGTTAGAGAGATAGAGTACTAAAACTTTATGGTTATTGTATTGTAGTTCCCTAAACATGTCTGCCAGACTAGGAAGCTACTATAACCCTATCATCCTGAGTGACGATGAAGTTGACGAATTCAATGCACCCGTCAACGAAAGAGAATACACAAATTTACATGGGACTATGTGTTGCGTCATGAGGAAAGGAATACCTAGTTACGATGAGGTTATGATAGAACTTACAATGCTAGGGAGGAACTGTTTCTTCGTCTTCCAAGAAAAGGGTCGAACGAAGTGAATCTAGGTATGTTTTGGGTTTTTGCGTCGATTTAGAATGGGCTAATAAAATGGAATTTCTTGAATTAACCTCCATCCTAAAGGAACAAGGCATGGAATTCTTGTTTGAATTCGCCTTTAATAATGCTCTTGTTCCTCTAGCAATGGATGAGTTCTGTGCAAACTTTGTTAATACTAATGGAACTTGCACAACTGAGGTTAGAGGAAAGAAAATAAGGTTTAATCAAGCCACTTTAAGAAAAGTATGGGAAGTTCCTTGCAAAGGAACTGATTTGTATTTTAAACGGAAAGGAACTGTCTCCTTTCCGAATTTTCCTCAAGACAAAATCTTAGAATATTTTGGAGGAACAGCTGGCCAAAACAAACTTAACCATAACTACTCTCTCCCCTTCACAAAGTACTGTTTAACTTGGTTTGGAGAGCACTCATTCCTCGAACTGAAAAGAGGAATGAAGTGGGTCTCTTGGATATGTGTTACATGTTTTGCTTGGACCACCACACACAAATCAATTTCCCTTCCCTCTTCATTCAACACTTAACCCACTGTATTGAGAATAATTGTGTTATTGGCTACGGTGCCTTGATAACTTCCTTACTTCATCATTTTGATGTAAGACTTACGGGTTGGACCACCATAGGAGTCAAACAAGGGAACATCTTGAATGAGAAGACCCTAAATGGACTTGGCTTGTCTGTCCAAGAAGGTGTTCTCATTCAAGGAAGAATGGCTTCCAGTTCCTCAAGAAAAAGAAAACTACCCATACTGGACTTAGAAGAAGATAATGATGTAATCTTGGATAACCCTGTTCCTAAGCCGGAGGAACCGAAACCTAAGAGGCGCAAACACATTGGCACTAAGCCTAAACCCTCTGTTCCTCTGAAAGTGAGAAAGAGCACTCGTCGAAAAATTGCTCCAGTTCCTGTTCCTTCCAACAAGGACTCTCCATTAGTCCTTTCGGATAATGAGGAACAGGTACCCTCTATCTCAAGGAACCACTCACCACCATCTCCCAAACTCTCTGTTCCTTTCACAAATACCCTCCATTTCACCTTCGTCCTTCTCTGTTCCTTCAGTTTTGAGCAGTTGAAGGATGAAATAAAAGGCCCAAATCCTTTTGCTTCCACCTCCACAACTCTTCCACCCACACCACTATTCTTCCTCCCATTTATCACCCTTCACCTTCTGTTTCCATTCCTGGAACAGATGAGCCTTCCACTCAAACCCCTCCAGTTCCTTCACAACATCCCCCATCTGCCTCTAGTTCCAAGGGTAAGGAACAGGAGACTCCGGATGATACTAACTGGGTTAATGAAGTCTGCCTTCCTGCACAACATATGATAAAATTTTACAATCATCTTCATTGGACTTTGGATGCCAAAACTGATACTATGATAAGTCTTATGAAGAAATTGAGTGATACCGTGGTTGCGCAGCAAAAGAAGATGGATCTATGGCTCGTCCTTGGAGGAGCTGAAGGAACAGGTTGGACTAATCATGGGGTGGTGATGAAAAATTGGAGGATGTGGTTGAAGAAGAAGTTGTAGAGGAACACCATTCCCCTTCCCTTTCTTAGTTTCTTTTATTGTTGTTTTGTTGTTCCTGTTTCTTTCATCAAGGAACACAACTTTTGTTTCTTCCTTTTTCTTTTCTTTCTTTGTTTTGTTATGGAACAAGTGCTATATAATCAATGACTTTTGCTATATTGTCTATGTTTCTAAATGTTTGCATAATTTCTTCCTTGGAATGGCTAGTATTATGTGATTGATGTTTGAGCAAGTTTACTCTTTGATTTTCTAACTTAACCACTAATGGTGCTTGCATATTGGTCTTAAGGTGTTAAATCAATTCATCAATTCATGCAGAGTCTATTCTTTTTGAGGATGACAAAGGGGGAAAAGGATTTAAGGAACAAACTGTACATAAACTTAAAAATGAAAATATAAAAAAAAAATAAAAAAGTGGATAAGGTAAATGAAAAATCAAAAATAGGTTAAGGTAAATGAAAAATCAAAATTCAGTTACTTACATAATTGTGTTTTATTTTTTTATTTTCTTCTTTATGTTTTTTTTCATTCACTTATATTATTTGTTATTTTCCTTAGTTTGTACCTTTGTTGTCATCATCAAAAAGGGGGAAATTGTTGAACCCTAGTTTTGATAATGACAAAGAAACAAAGGAACAAACTAAGTAGTGAACTAATGAATTATTTAAGTGTATGGTGTTAAGGTATCAATGCAAGGAACTGGGAGAATACGAAGTCAATGAAGAAGTCAAGAGAGGATTTCAAAGGCTAAGTAAAGAAGTTTCTATGTTGATACTGGAGCAAGCATTGGATCAAGAATAATAGAAGCTAGGCGTTTTATTTTCTAGTTCCAATGTAAAGGAACAAAGAAAGAATGGTAAGGAACTGTGGCAGTATATTTGAGAATGAGCGTTTGTTCTTTGTAAGGAACAAACTGTGGCACTTAGACAAATTGTTAAAGGAACTGAATTAATAAAAGGAACTAGACTTAGGCGTGTAATTAGTGTAACGGTTAAAATGATAATGGAGTAAGTCATGCCTAGATTATAGGAAATTAGTTATTTCAAATGATAAAATCAGTTTTAAAAAGAAAATCTGTTTTGGAAAAAGATTTTATTTTTCGGAAAATAAGAAAATAAATATCCGGTTGTTAGAAAGATTTTATTTCAAAGATATTATTTTCTTAAAGATTAAAAATTCAGTTTTAAAGATAAAAAGAGTTTTATAAAAACTGATTTTCGGATAATGTCAAGGAACTCCTATTAATTAGGAGTAATGGCTGCATTTTATCCACGTTCATTTATAGTTCATGGGATCATGGGACATGATGTAAAACGTGTTCCTTAGGGGAAGGAACATCATGGGTAAATGGACTAAAACGTGTACTATTAATCCCACGTTCTTCATGATTAACACTATAAATATAGAAGTCTAGATAAGTTCCAAATTGTGTCTGACTAAGTAATTAAGTGAGTTTAACTTATTAAGTGTCAGTGCCTTCATTCTCTCATAATAGCCATTTGTTCTTTGCCTTCTTACTCTAATTCCTCTAAGCTTATTTCGATCAATTGTATTTTGGTTTTTGGGGTAAGGGAACTTTGAGTGAAGTTCTGTAAGAGAAAGGCTTTGAGTGAAGCTTGTATGCGTGAGAAAACTTCGAGTGAAGTTGAGAGGAACTGCTGTTAAGGGAACAGTGGCTCATGAACTTGAGTTTAGGAACTCAAGGTGTGGCTCGAGTTAGAATTAGGTTGTAGCAGAGTTGTTTGGCCTAATTAGTGAAAGTGTTGAGTTTAAAATCCCTAGTGGTCGAGGTTGTTTCTTCTTGTTGGGCCCAAGAAGTTTTTCCTCGTAAAAATCCCTTGTGTTCCTTTAGCTTGTTTATTCGTTTAAGTTTTAATTTCCGCAAAAAGTTACGTTTATTTCTACACCTACAATTCACCCCCCCCTCTTGTAGTGTTCCTAGGGAAATAACATTCTTTATTTATATCATAATGTTATTTCTATGAATTTATTTAGTTTCTATGTATAAATTCTTATTTATATGTATTTTGTATAATTTTATTTCTGTATAATTTATTGTTGTTGTATATATATTTTTGGTTTGGTATATTGCGCTAAAAAAGCGCCAAAAATTAAGGACTAGTGCAGACCTGCAGCTTGCAGGTCTGCATTTTTTTTTACATCATTTTACCAAATTCTGATACGGTTCTAATGTAAAACCGCCTCAGGTTGTTCCCATAATCTGATGTGGTTTTCCCTATGAACCGCATCAGATTATGGTTTTCTGATGCAGTTTTGGACCGCATCAGGATTTGTTAGAGAGCTGCTGCGACCCACCTGATGCGGACCAAACCGTATTCAAAAGGCTAGTTTTGACCGCATCAGGTGGGGTTTTTTCCACTAGTGATTATTTAAAAGGTTCCTCGATATCGTAGGTCATGGGAATACGAAGTCGCGCTCGTATTTCGTCTTCCAAAGGGAAGGCTGGTTTTTAGTCAGACAACTCGTTCAATTGACGATTCCATTTAAAGTAAATAAAATGTTGGTTGTGAAGTTTAATTCAGTAAGAGTTATCTACAAGATTATTATATAATTATTATTCCTACATAGCATGTAGTAGTATCACGTTAGGATTATTTGTTATGTAGTACCCAACTTTGTTTGTGTATGTTGATCATGGCTATGCTTTATTGATCCTACGATTACCCATTTTGGTGAGCCTCTAGGGATCAATAGTGGATTGTCCATCTACAGGTTTGAAGATGATGCACCATTGGGTTCGGGATTGGAGAGCTTGTGTAGTCTATTTATCATACATTGAATTTATACTTTTCGTAGTTGGTTTTGGTTTTAAGTTTGACTTTTACTTTGTTGGTTTGACTTTTACAGTTGACTTTTTGGTTGACTAAGTTGATTAATAAAGTTTTTTATTATGTTTTCCGTTGCAAAATTCTGAATAAGCCGATACGTTATCACACGGGCGATAATGCTTTGATGATTCTCTAAGTTTTATATTGATAGCGTATTTTAGAAAAGAGAGAATTGTCGGGGTGTTACAAAGTGATATCTAGGAGCTTTAGGTTTTTATTGGTCTTTCGTGGCAGCTTTAAATTTTTAGGCGCCTAACTAGCTAGTTACTTCACATGAATTTCTTAGATTTGAGCTCCTACTTATTCGTATTGTTCAAATTAACTTTCAAAAGTTCTTTTTCAAGATTTGAAGTATTATTTCCGTTTGAGTTAAATTTTTGAAGGGTCTGAATTTTTTTATTGTGTTAAAATTTTTTGAACTATTATAGGTAATGTTTTTATTTTATTTTTCTCTTCTTTACGATTCCTTGTAAATTCGAAAACATTTATTTATTTAAATACTCTAGTTTATTTTAAGTACTTTATTATTACTTTGTGAGTGATGGGTAGTATAGGAATGATCATATAGGATAGAAAGATTATATGTCTACATTAAATAGTTAGTTCAGCATGATTATATTTTTAATACACTGCTAACTGTTCATGTTATTTCCGTGCTTATGTTGTTGGTTATTATTTTACTATTTTGATAATGACATATAATGAAAGTTTACATATTTTTAGTTTATTAATTCGGTTTTTAGTTTTTTGTTAGAAGTAATTTGTATATGTCTTAGATCTATTTCTCCACTTTATTTTGTTATGCCTATTTTATTATTCTAGTTTTAATTAGTGTAATTATCTTTAATTTTCACAAATAACATGTTAAATAACTTATGAAGATTTGATTAGGTGTTTAATCAAGATTAAGTTGTTTATAACTTATTTGTGGTATCCGATTAATATTATGGATGTAACAAATGAAAATATTAAGATTCCATAATATTGTTTTTAGTTAGTGCATGTGCAGCATCTATTGTTACCTACAATCTAGGAATCGCAAAACACTAACCTAAGGAGGCGCTTACAAACAGAACGTTGAGGTAGTTCCTATAATTTAGGAACCGCAACAACCTAACTATTTGTGAGGCGCGTGAACATGGAGAAGTGGCTGAGATCGTGGCTGAGATCATGGAAGCCAAACTGAACAAACTATCAACGGTAAAAATGCAATGGACAGATTATGGAGAAGTAGCTGAAGCTACGTGTGATCATGGAGAAGTTTTTGGAGAAAATCGTGGAGAAGTGCTTGAGAAATTAGGTCTCTACAAATAGACATTTATAACGGATCTTTTAGAAATACTTTCAGAATTTTATGTAATATTCTTAGAGAAAGTACATTCGGTTTTCTTCTTCTTAGAAATTGATGTATTATTGATTGGGTTGAGTGAATCTAAGTCTGTAATCAATTTGAGAGAAAAAGAGAAAGAGAAAGAGAAGAGAGAAAGAGAAAAGGCTTTGAGTGAAGTCAAGGGAGAAGTCAACTGTTCAGGGGGAACAGACTGACAGGGAACCAGTTCCTAGAGGAACAGAGTTGGTCCGAGTTTAGGTTGTACAAAAGAAAGTCTTTTGGCCTAAAAGTTATTAAAGAGAATTGAGTCAAAATCCCTCGTGGTCAAGGTTTTTCTTCCTATTGGGCCTAGGAAGTTTTCCTTGTAAAAATCCCGTGTTCCTAGTTCTTTCTAAATTCATGCAATTATTTCTTTCTTACTTATTCATTCTTTTATTTCCGCAAAAAGTTTGAAAATATCTCCAACTACAATTCACCCCCCTCTTGTAGTTGCTTAAGTGTTCGTCCAAGACTAACAATTGGTATCAGAGCCTAGTTCCTCCAAAATCAGTTAACACTGAGGAGCTAGTTCCTGGAAACGATGAACACATCAGGAGAAAGATTGGAAGAAGGTTACTTAACTCAGCGTCCACCCATGTTTAATGGCAAGTATTATGCATACTGGAAGAATGTATGGAAATTTTTATCAAGGCCAAAAATTATAAAGTTTGGAGAGTAATAGAAATTGGTGACTTCGAAGTCACAGAGAAAAATGAAAAAGGTGAAGACATTCCCAAGCCTCTCTCAAAATTTGATAAAGATGACTTCGACAAGATGGAGATGAACAACTTGGCCAAGAAAATTCTTCACTGCGGTCTTGGTCCCCATGAACACAATCGAGTCATGGGATGCAAGTCAGCCAAGCAAATGTGGGAACTTCTTCAAGTTACTCACGAAGGAACAAATGAAGTCAAGCGATCAAAGATTGACATGCTCATGCACAAATATGAGCTATTTCAAATGAAGTGTAAGGAGTCTGTTCAAGAGATGCTCACAAGATTCTCCAACATCATAAATGAACTTGAATCTCTAGGAAAGATCATCACTCCCGAGGAACAAGTACGTAAATTTCTACGAAGTCTTCCTCGGGATGAAAAATGGATGGCAAAGGTTACTGCCTTGCTCGAAACTAAAGATTTCACCACATTCAATATCGAGCAACTTTCCGGTTCCTTTATAACTCATGAAATCCATCTAGGAACTCATGAAGTTGACTCTAGTATACTTAAGGCCTTGGCTCTCAAGTCCGATGATCTGAAGGATTCAGAAACTAATGATGAAGAGGCAGCACTGATCGTGAAAAGATTCAAAAAGTTCTTCAACGAGAACTACAAAGGGAAAAATATGAAAAAGTCAGGAAAGCTAAGCTGTCACAAGTGTGGAAGTCCGGATCACTTCATAAAGGAATGCCCTCTCTGGGAAAATGAAAAGAGCAAAGGAAAGTACAAGGAAAAGGGAAAGGAACAACAAAAACCTTTCTCAAAAGTTGATATGAGAAGGGCCATGGTAGCTGCATGGGGAGAATCGGATTCAGACGAGGAGCAGGAACAACCAGAAGAGGAGACAGCTCACTTATGTCTCATGGCAAAAACAGACGAAGAAGAAGACTTGCCAAACAACAAGGTAGGCATAAATGTTGTTGAAGAAGAGTTAAAAGAACTTTCAAAGAATCAATTAATAAAATTACTTTTGGAAACCTTAGATGACTACAAGGCTATTTGCGTTAGAGAAGAAAATTTAGAAAAAGCCTTAGAAGTCACCAAAGGTCATCAAATTGGTTTAAAACAGTGAATGCAAACATTAAGGAAAGATTCTTTGAAGTCTTTGATGAAAACCGACGTATTCGAGAAGCTTTTGAAAATGCTAAAAATGAAAACTACTTCTTGAATATGGAAATGGCTGAATTGAAACTATTCGTTCCTGAAGGAACCAGTTCCTCTATAAATACCAGATCCGAGTTCGAAAAGTTAAAATTCGAACATGAAAAAGTTTTGAGTAAATATTTGGTACTTAAAGAGAAAATGGAATCTTCAAGAACGACTCTTCCTGATCCAGTAAGCTGGATAAAAAAATATAAAAATGAAGGAAGAAGTGGGCTAGGTTTCAATCACAAGAAGAAAAACAAAATGAAAAAAAATATGTTGATCTTCCACGCAGCCGAATATGTTCTTACTGTGGGAACAATGGACACTTAGTGTCTAACTGTTCCTCCAGAGAAGAACATATTAAAATGAACACCTACTTAGTTAAACAAGTTTGGAAAGTCAAGAGAAATACAAGCCCGACAGAGGAACCCAAGTCAAACTGGGTTCCTACCACTGACTGATTGCTTTGATGCAGGCTAAAGTGAGGGGGAACAACCTGTGGTACCTCGATAGCGGTTGTTCTAAACACATGACAGGAGATAAAGAAAAATTTCTCTCGCTTTCATAAACAATGTATTTTTGGTCGAGGGTTTAAAACATAATCTGCTTAGTAAATTTTACTGATGAACATTGTATAGTAAGTAATGCAGGAACAGGTACCAAAATTCTAGAAGGAACAAGGAAAGGGAACACCTATGTTGTGGATCTCAACCTTGTTCCTAAGAACAATCTAACGTGTTTAAGTGTCGTCGATAATGACATTACAGGAGGACTTGGTCACGCAAGTATGACATTACTCCAAAAGCTAAGTGGTAAGGACTTGGTAGTTGGATTACCAACTATCAAAGTCTCAAACCATGAAGTTTGTGGACCCTGTGCAAAAGGTAAACAAGTTAGATCCTCATTCAAATCAAAGCAAATGGTAAGCACACAAAGTCCCCTTGAATTGATTCATAAGGACTTGTGTGGCCCTGTTCGAATCAAAAGTCGATCTGGTAAGAGATATGTGCTTGTAATAGTTGATGATTTTTCAAGATACACTTGGGTTATTTTTCTCCATATCAAAGATGAGACATTTGATGAATTTGTTAACTTTGCTAAAAGAACTCAAAGAATAAGTGGTTTTAAGATTAATAAGCACTTGCGTTCTGATCATGGGAAGGAGTTTGAAAACTCAAAATTTGATGAGTTTTGCAGGCATGAAGGTCTTGATCACAACTTCTCAGCTCCTAAAACCCCACAAAAAATGGCGTAGTAGAAACGAAAGAATCGCACTCTGGAGGACATGGCAAGAACGATGATAATTGCAAGCAATCTTCCGAAAAATTTCTGGGCTGAAGCTGTCAATACGGCATGCTACATAATCAATAGAGTCATGCTAAGACCTATTGTCTTGAAGACCCTTATGAGCTACTGAAAGGAAGAAAACCCAATATCTCATACTTTAGAATCTTTGGCTGTAAATGCTTTGTACATAACAATGGTAAAGACAATTTAGGAAAGTTTGATGCTAGAAGCGATGAGGCTGTTTTTATTGATATGCTTTAAGTAGTAAGGCATATAGAGTTTACAACAAACGAACAATGTGTGTTGAGGAAAGTATCCATGTTATTTTCGATGAAACTAACTCTCTGCAGGAACCAAGTCATGAAAATGACTTTGAAATAGGACTGACTCGTATTGAGGAGTCAGTAAAAATTGATGAGGAACTAACACCTGCAGGAACCGACAAAAAGCATATTTCTGAAGAAGAGATACTGTTCCTGATCTGTTATACAGGAGGAACAGCACTAGAAATTCATCCCGTAGATGACACAAATGAAGCTCCTCAATCTGGAGGAGCAGAGACAAGAAGATTTGAACCAAGACCATGGAAACACTTAAAATCCCATCCATTGGATTTAATAGTAAGTGATATTGAAAAGGGAACTCAAACGAGATCCCAACTGAAAAATTTACGTGCTTTCCATGCCTTTTTGTCTATGATAGAACCACGAGATCTCAATGATGCCCTACTGGAGTCTGACTGGATAAACGCCATGCAAGAGGAACTAAATGAGTTCCAGAGGAACAAGGTCTGGCACCTTGAGACCAAGCCTAAGAACCAAAAGGTAATTGGACTAAAATGGGTCTTCAGGAACAAGCTAGACGAGCATGGAAGTCATAAGAACAAAGCCAGACTAGTAGCCAAAGGGTACAATCAACAAGAAGGTATTGACTTTGATGAAACCTTTGCTCCGTAGCTAGAATAGAAGCAATAAGAATTTTGATTCCTTTGCATCATTCATGGGTTTTAGGTTGTACCAGATGGACGTCAAATGTGCTTTTTAAATGGATATTTGATTAAGACGTCTATGTGGAACAACCTCCGGTTTTGAAAACCGGATCTTCCAATCATGTCTATAAGCTAGATAAAGCTCTTTATGGGCTTAAGCAAGCTCCTAGATCATGGTATGAAAGACTTTCAAAATTCTTACTTTCTAATGATTTATACGAGGCAAAGTTGATAGGACCCTGTTCCTTCGATCCAAAGGAACAACATCCTAGTGGTTCGATATATGTGGATGATATAATTTTTGGTGCAACTAACGAATCTCTTTGTAAAGAATTTGCTGATTAATGCGTAGTGAATTTGAAATGAGTATGATGGGAGAATTAAACTTCTTTCTTGGTTTCAAATCAAGCAAACTGAAAGAGGAACTATGATCCATCAACAAAAATACGTAAAAGAGTTATTGAAAAAATGTGGAATGGATCAAGAAAAACAAACCATACTCCTATAGGAACAGGTACAAGGTTAGATGAGGATCAAAGTGGTAAGTCCGTAGATCAGAAACTCTATAGAGGTATGATTGGCTCCTTACTCTATCTAACTGCTAGTAGGCCTGATATATCCTTTAGTGTTGGTTTATGTGCAAGATTCCAATCAAATCCTAAGGAATCCCATTTGACAGCTGTTAAAAGGATTCTTAGATATTTGAAAGGAAGTGATGACTTTGTTTGTTCTATCCTCGAAGTGACATCTTTAATCTAGTAAGCTATTCCGATGCTGACTATGCTGGAGACTTGGTGAATCGCAAAAGCACATCGGGTATTATCCAGTTCTAGGATCAAGCTTGGTTTCTTGGAGCTCAAAGAAACAAAACACCGTTGCTCTTTCCACAGCAGAAGCTGAATACGTGGCAGTGCTGCATGTTGTTCTCAGGTATTGTGGATCAAGCAACAGGTACGTGACTTTGGCATTAAATTCAAGTGTGTTCCTATATTTTGTGATAACACTAGTGCTATTTGTATTTCCAAGATCCAGTTCATCACTCTAGAGTCAAGCATATTCATATAGACATCATTTCCTAAAAGACAATGTAGAGAAGGGATTAGTCAAAGTAATTTTTGTCCTACTGAAAATCAAATAGCTGACATATTGACTAAACCTCGGTCTAGGGACAGGTTTGAAAAAATAAGCTTGGAACTAGGAATGATAAAAATTGTTTAAATGTAGACATAATATTGTTTCCCCCAAATTGTTTCTTACTAAGTATGTCCTGCAATCTTCATGAATTAATTTCATACACCTAGGGTCAAGTTATAGGACTCACAAATGTCATTGAATATTACCCTTAGTGTCCTTGCACATATTTGGTATGTATGTAGTTTGTATATTATGGACACATTTTTATCATATGCAAGAGTAATTTTTTTTATTCTAATTTCCCTCAAAATTTCCTTGTTTCTTTTTCTTTTCACACCTTTCCGTCCAAAAATAAAACATTAATCTGAATTATGCCCAAAATTAAGCGTTCAATTAATCTAAAGTTAAGTGAAGTAACTTCATTAATTGCCTTCCGAAAACCCATAAACCGCTTCATTAAACATATCTTTCCACTTCTTTTCACACGAATTCATGATTACTTTATAAACCTAACACATCAAATCACTGACCCTTCATAATTTCTCACACATTAATTCACAAGTCTCTCTCTCTCCCTCCTAATTCTCATCTTCAACCTCACCAAAACTCTGTCAACATGTCTTCCAAAACTCAAACCTCTAATGCTCATGCAAATTTCCCGAAAGAGAAAACACCATCTCCTGAGGAATTTAGTGCTCAAGAATCATCCAAGAATGACGCAGATTCTCTGGTCAAAATCGGCATCCTCTGCACCAGTTTCTCTCTCCCAAAAAGGAAGACGGTGATCATGAGATTGACAGCGAACAAGAACAAGAAATCGCTGTACCTACTAAACGAGGTAAGAAAACAAAATCTTCACAATTTCTTGTGGGCTTTTGTGTAGACATTGCATGGTGCAAAAAGTCTAAATGGAATGAGTTGTTGAAAATTTTAAAATTTCAGAAATGGTTAAAAATCGTTAGCATAGATGAGGGTCTTTATGAGTCAGAGATGAAATCCTTTTGTTCTGGGTTTACTATAACAGAGGGTGTGTGCGTGTCAATTGTTAATGGGTCTGTAGTTACCATTACTGAGAAGAAACTGGGGGAATGGTTTGATGTTCCGAATGAGGGTTACAAGGACTACATTAAGGGTAGGGCTAAGTTGAACATAAATGGAGTCACCAATGCTAAAATTCTTGCCTCTTTAACGGCAATTCTAATGCTTTATCTTTAGATCAAAAAGAATTGTCTCCCTTTCATAAGCTGCTGTTTCAGTTGGTTTGGCGTTTTATTTTACTTCGCTCCTCCAAAAGAACCCAGGCAAGCCTAATGGATCTTTCCATTATGTATTGCCTTGCTGAAAACATAAAAATCAACCGTCCCTCTTTGATAATTTCACATCTCTCTCACTGCATTACCTATAACACCAAAGTGGGTTATGGAAATCTTCTGTCCTATGTCTTCAAACAATGCAAGGTTAAACTACCTTCTAGTCCCTCCTTTTCCCTTGAGCCAGAAAACTATCTTACAAAAGAAACTTTGACTAGGCTGAGCTTGAGGTTGGTGAATGGGAAGATAGATTTTGAGAGAGAAGAAACTTCGGTTAAGGTTGAAGTGGGGAGTAAGAGAAAGTTGGATGAAGAAGGGGTTGCTAGTGGGTCTGTTAGAAAAAGCCAAAGGTTGGCTGGGTCCAAGTTCCAGAAGGAGCAGGATCAAGGTGACACAGTCTTTATTCACCTAGATTCTGATCCTGTCCCTTCTACTGCAGTGGATTTTCCCTTACTTTCTACAACTGGGCTTAACAAGCTGCTCCGGGAAATTCAGGACTCCTTGACCCTCCTGCACACCAAGATCAATGCCATTGAAGCTACTATCCATGTTCTGGACTCTCAGCAGCAGGATTAAATGCTTGCAATCAAGAATGCTGATACTGGGATCAGGAACAAGGTGGATGGTGTGCTTTCCAAGATAGATTTTGTGGTCTCCCCTCTCTTCAAAAGAACCAAATCCTAACTTCTCTTACCTTTGAATAATTTGAACAATTTTTTTGGGGCTGTAATTATTAAACAATCTTTTGGATTCCTCTTCTTATGTCCTTCTGAGACATATGAAGTACTTTTAATATTCTCTTTGCTTTCTTCATTTTCTTTTTCCTTACTCTGCATATTGACTGATTCTTGCTGTCTCTAATGTTACTCTCTGCCTGCATATTATGTTTGTGTGTTTGGATGGCTAATATTATGAGATATCTGTTTGAGCAACTTGCTTGTTGCCTAGACTGTTGACTCTCTAGTTGTGCAGGTACAGTATTTGGTTTTGATAATAACAAAGGGGGAAGAGATAGTGTGTATACACAAACCAAATTTTTTTTTATCATAGTTCCTTGTATATTCTGCTCATCTCTGTTCCTAAACATGTCTGCTCCTGTTCCCAGTCTCAGTAGAGTTGTTTAAACTAGGTTAGATTGTGGATAGTTTGTGTAGTTTATTTTCTGTGTAGTTTCGAGTTTTTTTAAAAAAAACATAAAAACCTTAAAAAAAAAATTAATTAATTGTCATAATAAAAAAGGGGGAATATTGTTATTTCACTATTTTGATAATGACATATAATTAAAGTTTACATATTTTTAGTTTATTAATTCGGTTTTTAGTTTTTTGTTAGAAGTAATTTGTATATGTCTTAGATCTATTTCTCCAGTTTATTTTGTTATGCTTATTTTATTATTCTAGTTTTAATTAGTGTAATTATGTTTAGTTTTCACAAATAACATGTTAAATAACTTATGAAAATTTGATTAGGTGTTTAATTAAGATTAAGTTGTTTATAACTTATTTGTGGTATCCGATTAATATTATGGATGTAACAAATGAAAATATTAAGATTCCATAATATTGTTTTTAGTTAGTGCATGTGCAGCATCTATTGTTACCTACAATCTAGGAGCCACAAAACACTAACCTAAGGAGGCGCTTACAAACAGAACGTTGAGGTAGTTCCTATAATTTAGGAACCGCAACAACCTAACTATTTGTGAGGCGTGTGAACATGGAGAAGTGGCTGAGATCGTGGCTGAGATCGTGGAAGCCAAACTGAACAAACTATCAACGGTAAAAATGCAACGGACATATTATGGAGAAGTAGCTGAAGCTACGTGTGGTCATGAAGAAGTTTTTGAAGAAAATCGTGGAGAAGTGCTTGAGAAATTAGGTCTCTACAAATAGACATTTGTAACGGATCTTTTAGAAATACTTTCAGAATTTTATGTAATATTCTTAGAGAAAGTACATTCGGTTTTCTTCTTCTTAGAAATTGATGTATTATAGATTGGGTTGAGTGAATCTAAGTCTGTAATAAATTTGAGAGAAAAAGAGAAAGAGAAAGAGAAGAGAGAAAGAGAAAAGGCTTTGAGTGAAGTCAAGGGAGAAGTCAACTGTTCAGGGGGAATAGACTGACAGGGAACCAGTTCCTAGAGGAACATAGTTGGTCCGAGTTTAGGTTGTAAAAAAGAGAGTCTTTCGGCCTAAAAGTTATTAAAGAGAATTGAGTCAAAATCCCTCGTGGTCAAGGTTTTTCTTCCTATTGGGCCTAGGAAGTTTTCCTTGTAAAAATCCCGTGTTCCTAGTTCTTTCTAAATTCATGCAATTATTTCTTTCTTACTTATTCATTCTTTTATTTCCGCAAAAAGTTTGAAAATCTCTCCAACTACAATTCACCCCCCTCTTGTAGTTGCTTAAGTGTTCGTCCAAGACTAACATTGGTTATGCTTACGTAATGCTTATTGTCGGGATTATACGTTACGTGAGAGTACCAATTGCTTATAGAAGTTATGTTTGTTTGTTGTGAAGTCTAGTCATGTCTAACAGAGAAGATATTGGAGTAGGGAGCTATTACAACCCTATCGTGCTCTGTGATGAGGAGAGTGATGGAGATTTTGAGTCTGACAGCGATAACTATACTAGCCTACAGTTCATTATGCGTAGTGTATTAAGAGCAAGAATCCCTAATAGCGATGATGAGGTAATTCAAGAGTTTGATCGTAGTAGAGAGAAACCCAAAAGGAAATCTACAGTGCTACATGAAGATCTTATCTGAGCAATGTTTGTAAATTAGAGTTAGAAGAGGATGGACCTCAACCCAAAAGTATCCGAAGATCTACTAGACCTAGAAATTCAGATTATTATTATTATTCTAGTGAAGACTCTAGAGACTTGGAAGATGAAATGTTTACTCCATGGAAGTATAAAGAAAATAAGGATAGGAATGATAATGTAACTCCGTAGAGTATTTATTTATGTTATAAGGTTAGTAGTTAAATAAGTAGCTAAGCTACAATCGTTTAAATTTCCTTCTTTAGCATCTTTATATTGTTGAGGAATAAGTTGATTATTTTGGATTGGAAAAATATTATTATTATCGTTTGAGGAATAAAAGTTATTATTCGGTGATTTGAGTTGAGTGAGAATATATTTTAGTACGCAAAAAGGGGATTATTTTCTTTAATTATTTTGATTGGTTGCATTTGATCCTTTTGTGATTATTAATGTGAATATTTATTCATGCATGAGTACATGATTATTTGGTTCATTTTTGAACTTAGTGTTATGGTAACTCCATGAGAATTGTATGTTGATGCGATCTTGTATGGTCAAATCAAGTGTTGCCTTCGTAGAGGATGGCAAGCAAGTGGTGTATCGAAACCTAAAGTAGGGTTACATAAAATTTTAGGTTGCGAAGTAGAATGACCAACAACTTAACGACTTAGCTTATACTATTCACCTAGTAGAATGACCAACAACGTAACGCCTTAGCTTATGCTATTCACCTATTGGCGGAGAAATTAACTCAATAAAGAACTGAGAGTCCCGATCCTGCTAGGGACATGTTTGAAAGGCTAGCCAAAATTAAGCCATCATACTTTAAGGGGTAAGCTGACCCTACCTTCTTATATAGTTGGATTAGGGAGTCTGAAAAGATTTCTGAGGCTATGAACTGTCCTGAGGGTATGAAACAGGTCAAGTTGTACTGTATCTGAAAGATGAGGCTGACTTATGGTGGAAAGAAAATGGAAATAGACCTAGGCGTTATAGGACATGTCCGGTTAAGTCTTGCAAGCAGAACATTAAAACGTGGGGTGACGACCCTCAATAGTTTGGAGACAGCTGGTACTGCGTGGTACCCCTCTCCATTCGCGTTCATGTCAAATGATTTGATTTTGTGAATTAACTTATAATAACTGAGGTGAATGTGATTATTTGTTACTATAACTATGTGTTAGTTTTCAAAATACACCTAAACTTGTATTTTCTATTATACGGTGTGTACTCAGCTTTGCTGATAGTGTTGTCATTTATGTAGCCTGTCACTTGTAGGTTTGTGTTGGGAGCCAGAATCAAGTTGAGAGCAAAGTTATGATTCAAATTGTGTATTATGGATTTATGGGATAAAGCCCGTCAACTAAGTTTTTATATAGAATAGTACTTTATTTAGAATCACTTACAATATAGATTAATCTTTTTCCATGGAATTTGAGATTGAATGACTATGTAACTGAAGTCTTATATAAAGGATTTTGTTTTGTGGACCCATAACCCACAAGTCCATGATCGATCTGTAAGGTTATGTTTCCGCTGCAAGTAAATATTTAATTCGAGGTTTATTAAGCATTGATTGTGATTAGTGAATCTTAAGTGTATTTAGCTAGCAGCTCGGGAAATGGGCTATTACAAATGGTATCAGAGCAGTCCTACGACCGTGCGTTGAGTTAGCCACATAGCGGGGTAAAAGATCGTTGGGAATGTGTGACTGTTACTTGGGTAATTAGAGTTCAAGTTTTGAGCTATAGAATAAGAATAAGAGTCTAGATTTGTGTAAAACTTTGGGAATAAGAGTATGGAATTCGATTTTGTAATCTGAGGATATTTGAAATCTATTTGTTGGGAATATTGAGAACTTTTTCATAGAAATTTAGTAAGGACTATCGGAGGCTGTGGTGCTTGATATATGGATACTTAAGGTTGATCTATGAGTTTATGTTTTGAATCTTCGAGGACGAAACCTATTTTAATGGTGGTAGAGTGTAATAGCTTGAATTTTTAAGCAGGTTCAAATATTTTGTTAGCTATATTATGTCTTCATCAGGCTTTGGTCCTTTAAGTAGTTAGAATTCTCTCCTCTCTCCAACATCATACTAGGACAAAAGTGGATAAGAACCATCATTCTTAGTGGTTAAGAAAGTAAGTAGATAAGAACTAACATTCTTAGTGGTTAAGAAAGTAAGTGGATAAGAACTAACATTCATAGTGGTTAAGAAAGCTTGTGGATAAGCACCATCATTCTTAGTGGTTAAGAAAGCTTGTGGATAAGAACTATCATTCTTAATGGTTAAGAAAGATCAAAGAGGATAAGCACTATCATTGTTAGAGGTGAAGAAAGCCTTGAGAACCAATAGATAAATTATAAATCCCTTGATGGCCTATTCCTTAAGATTATAAAGTCGCATAGAGACCATTGTATCGGGTAACAATGAACTTTCAGTTAAAGAGCCTTTTTGGGTTGAATCTGAGCTCATAACCTAAACAAACTTGATACGTGACATGCTTGGGATGTCTTAAGGTTAAAATGGTCATTTATGCTCATGAATTGTGTGGCTCAATAAGGTACATCGCCTAGATAGTAAAAACTGGCCAGCTGAAATTATAACTTAGACCTATGCTCAAAGAAAGCTGCTTAGTAACTACTTAAGTGTCGATTTCTCAAAACCCTTTGTATGCATGTAAGCCAACACCTCAAGCTAACACCTCCAATAAGAATCACCCAGAAAATCCAAGAAACCGACCTCACCCAGATGAGGTTTCCCTCCCCTATGGGTACCGCCAGAATAGGCCCTATAAAAGAGTGTCATGGTTTTTCGTCCTCTTCTCTTAAAATTTCTTCTTCAACACCTACTTCTCTTTATGTAAAACTCTTCTACACATAATTCCCTAGTGTTTCATGATTTTAGTAGAGTTTTCAAGCCTTGGAAAATTATAGAAAACTTCATAGGAACCTAAAACAGATTGTTGTAAGTATATCTTTGCATCTCTCTTGTACTTAGCTTAGTTATTTATGTTCTAAAACTTGTGTAAACTAATCCCTAACACTTTACATATCTAGGGGAAGCTGTAGGAAGAGTAAACCACTTGGGATAAGAAGTTTCAAGTGCACTAAGCAACCTAAGTGAAGGTACACACTTAGTTTGGATTGTAACCTAGAGATTTTCCTACCTGTGGTCAAATGATTGTTTCTTTCTATTTTGAAGCATGATTGTGTAATGAAATATCTTTTGATATGCATATTAGTATATGTTCTTTGAATATGTGACATGGATTTGGCATACTATGGTTCACTGGAGATGTTTTACTTATCCTAAGCTAGGTTCAAACACTAAATTCCCATGTTTATGCTTCTAGATGGAATTTGTTAAGTATATGGAATTATATGGTAATGAAAGGAGTTGATAAGAGTTCTGAGTATTGCGAATGAGTTGATAGGAATTTTGAGTATTGAGGGTTAAAGTATGAATCATTAAATATCTAAAATTATAAATATGAAAGTGAGGCGTGAACATGCACCTGAGTAAGGGCGGGTAGAGTCCTTAACTGTTGCCTTCCAGGAAGGGAGAATTCTTGGCGTTATAGGACATGTCCGGTTAAGTCTTGCAAGCAGAACATTAAAAAGTGGGGTGACGACCCTCAATAGTTTCGAGACAGCTGGTACTGCGTGGTACCCCTCTCCATTCGCGTTCATGCCAAATGATTTGATTTTGTGAAACTATAGTAACTGAGTTGAATGTGATTATTCGTTATTATAAATATGTGTTAGTTTTCAAAATACACCTAAACTTGCATTTTCTATTATACATTGTGTACTCAGCTTTGCTGATAGTTTTGTCATTTATGTGGCATGTCACTTGCAGGATTGTGTTGGGAGCCAGAATCAATTTGAGAGCAAAGTTATGATTCGAATTGTGTATTATGGGATAAAAGTCCGAGATTTTAGTTTGTATATAGAAGACTTTATTTAGAATTACTTACAATATAGATAAATCTTTTGTCATGGAATTTGAGATTGAATGACTATGTAATTGAAGTCTTATATAAAGGATTTTGTTTTGTGGGCCCATAACCCACAAGTCCTGGATCGATTTGTATGGTTATATTTCCGCTGCAAGTAAATATTTAATTCGAGGTTTATCAAGCGTTGATTGTGATTAGTGAATCATAAGTGTATTTAGCTAGCAGCTCGGGAATCGGGCTGTTACAGAAGCAATTATTTTGGGATTGTTTGCTTGAGTAATTTGGTGAGTAAAGTTCAGTATTTATAAGGGAGTTTTGGTCAGAAATCTAATGGTGGATGTGTGAGGGCTATGGTTTAGCTTTTGAAAAATTTGCCCCTAATATCTGAAATGTGGTCTAAAATTCAATTGTTTACTGACAAAGCTGAAATTTTGTGTTGAAAGTCTTGGTTCTTGTGTGCTGAGAATCAGACGAAGAGGAAGGGAGGAGAGGAAGATGGTGAAAATTGTTTTCACCCTTTTTTTGTTTTTGTTTTTATTTTCCTTCTTCTTTTTGGCTAAAAGGCATTTGGGTTATAGACTCGGTATTTGGGCCTAGAATTGCTAAAAATGGATGGACACATGTACAAAGATACCCACAACCAAAAGTAAAGAGTTTAATTAATTAGAAATAATGAAATGAATAATAAAACAAGTAAATGATTTATTTTAAACTTGTTAAATAAATCAAAACTAAATGAAATCATTATTTTAATAAACATAGTTATCAAATAAAATCGCATCATCATAAAATAAATTTTGATTGAAAATAATATTAAACCTTAATAAATAATAAAATAACTTCTAAAATTCGGGGTATTACAAGTATGTCATCCACATACAAGACTAGAAAGAGAATATTAATCCCACTTAACTTCTTGTACACGTGATTCCTCATCAAATATGAGGTTCCAACTCCTTGATGCTTGGTTTAGTCCATAAATGGACTTCTTAAGCTTGCATACCCTCCCTTGATGTTCTAGATCTTCAAAACCTTAAGGTTGTATCATGTACACACCCTCTTTCAAGAACCCATTCAATAAAGTGGTTTTGACATCCATCTGTCGTATTTCATAGTCATGAAAGGCAACAATAGCAAGGATTATCCAAATGGAATTCAACAACCATACTGGTCAGAATGTTTCATCATATATAGTCAAAACCATGAATTTGCTTGAAACCTTTCGCAACCAACCTTGCTTTGAAGACACTAACGTTTTCATCCTTGTTTCTTTTCAACTTGAAAATCCATTTGTTGTAGCCTAAAAATCAACGGCTATCAAGATGACACGTGGCCTCATCGGAGCCTTACATGTGGCGTATGCTTATGAAGGCAAAGTACAAAGGGCCAAAGGTTTGCAGGGCTAAAAGTACGTTTATCTGAAGAAAGAGTACTAAAAGTCCCTCTAATGGCCCAAAGATTGTACTTCAGACCCAGCAAAGGCAGTCAGCACCTCTACATAAAGGTGAGGTGTACTGACCAATCAGCAGCTGCCACGTGTCCCATTTCATTGATTAGACAATCAGATGCTCCCAAATTAGGGTGACATCAAGGTACAACAGTCATTTCAAACAGTATAAATAGTCCTTGATTTCAGGGCGAAAGGTACGCTTTTCAGAGCATAGTACTGTTATTCTGCCATAAATTCTTCTCTCTCTCTCTCTATTTCTCTCTCTAAAAGTTCCTTCACATCCCGTATCTGACTTAAGCATCGGAGGGGGAAATACCACCCAAACCTCCAGGGTGGTCCCTTTTTTGCAGGTTGCTGGTCAGAGTTTGCATCGGGATTGAGCCAATCATTGTTGCACAAGTCTCCAGTTTTAGAACCATCATTTGGGAGTTGTGATATTTAATTACTAGTTTTATGCTACGTAACATTTGGCGCCGTCTGTGGGGAGACGCAGCAATGACGGATTGTCACTCATCGAATGTCGCAAGGAACGGGAGTTTTAGAGTTCAGGTGGAAGATACCGTCGATGACGAGAGGCCACCCCGTGGACGGATCAGGCCATGCGCCGTCATCTAGAGGGTAGGACTGTGACTCCAGTCATTCAGAGAATCTTGACCGTCCAGTGACAGCTGGTCACTTGGAGAATGTGTTGAATGACTTCCAGGCAAGAATGGCCGCTGTTATGGAAGAGCAGATTAAGAACAATATGTTGTTCTTTCAGCTGAGTCCAGGAGGAGAGGCAGCACGCCGCTCAAAGGGAGATCCCAAGAGGGTGTCCAGGCCTAGTCGGCCACCTCGGCCAGAATTGACCAGGCCCTTTCCAAGGGAAGGGCCAGCTGTTAGTGACTCTAGGAGAAAGATGGACTGGAGGTTGGTAGTCCGTCCAGGAGACAATATTCCCCCTACTGGCCACAAGATGGAGACTGATGCTAGGGAGTATTTAGAAGCCAAGAGGGCGGCAACTCAGCAGCGTTCAGCCTCTGGTTCCACTCCTTATATGAAGGATCCGTCCTTAAGACTCCCGTCCAGAACAGTGGTACGAAGTCATGGACCATCAGCTTTCCAGCCAAGGCAGGAAAAGACAGTTTTGCAGCCAATGGTGTAAGGCGTCAAGCCTTAGCTAACACCTCTCTAATCCGGTACTAAAGGAGTACCGTCAGGAGCACATACCCATTGAGGGTCAGGTTGCGGCACTCCAGATCAATTGGCCAACTCCTTTCTCGGTCAGGATTATGGAGTCCCCTCCTTTCCCAAAGGTTAAGCTCCCGACCATTGAACCTTTCGAGGAACTACTGATCCGACGATCACTATCAGCTACAAGCATCAGATGTATGTCCAAGGGGTGGACGATGCTACTTGGTGTAAGAATTTCCCAGCTACATTGAAGGGAGTAGCGTAAAAATGGTTTAACAACTTGCCGCCTAAATCGGTGAACAATTTTACTGAGCTCAGCATTCTATTCACCAGTCACTTTGTGGCTAATCGTCAGGAACAAAAAACAAGCATGCACCTGGGTAAAGTCATCCAAGGTCCTAAGGAGGCATTGAGAGGTTATGTGAAGAGATTCAATCTAGAAGCATTGCAGATCCAAGATCTAATGCGGAGTGGCGTTTGACGCCTTCATCAGAGGTTTAAGACCAGGAAGCTTTAAGTTTGATTTGGTAAGAAAAAATCACTACTTTGACGGAAGCTTTGAAGGAGGCTGAGCATTCATTCATGCCACAGAGGTTTGTGCTGAGGCAAAGCAGCCAGAGGTGAAGAAAGTGAAGAGGAGTGTTCAGCAAAGAAGAATCCGCCCAAGAAAGCTGAGACTTGGGCAATGACTTCTTACCACCTCGTCCAAAAGAAGTGGCGGTCTGAGCCGGCGGCCTCAGTTGAACCAATAGAGTTCAACAAAGATCAATATTCCATTTTGATGGAAATAAAGGATCAGCATGAGCTAAAGGCCCGGCAGAAATGAAGACGCAATATCGAAACAGAGACAAAAGTAAGTATTGTCACTTCCACAATGATTGTGGGCATGAAACTAATGAATGCAAGCAATTGAAGAGAGCACTAGAAGAGTTGGCTCGAAAAGGTAAGATGAACAATTACCTACCTTCGTCAAGAAGGAAATTCCAGAAAAGAGATAACCGTCAAGGAAGAAAGATGGACGGAGATAGCACAGATGATGATTGTAATGGTCATCTCAGGAGGATTTGCGGCAAGGAGGTCCAACAAATCGCGGCCACAAAAACTATTTAAGGGAGCTCAGTCAGGTTATGCTCACTAACCAGGCCGAGTCTGATCTTTCCCAAAAATAGTGGTCAGCGAGTGGACCGAGGGAAGATAAGGACGCCGCATGATGATCCACTAGTTGTGGAAATGAAGATTGCCAACCTTAGGGTTAGGGAATTCTGATTGATACTGGAAGCTCCACTGATATAATCAGTGCTGATTGTTTGTCTCGGTTGAAGTTTGATAAAAACGATTTGATGCCGGCAAATCATCCTATAATCGGTTTTGGCGGAGTAGTTATCCATCCCATGGGGACCGTCACACTGCCAGGATGCTTTTTGTGAAATTTTTGGTAGTACGAGACTTGACCGCTTATAATGTCATTCTCGGACGACCTACCTTAAATCACATCAAGGCTGTCATTGTGACCCACCTAATGTTAATGAAGTTTGAGTGTGATGGGGGAAAGATTGGATCTCTCTATGGAGATCAGCAAGCTGCTAGAGAATGCTACCTCACCACTCTTAAACCATCATCTGGAAAGAGAAGGCTAAGGTCCAGGAGGACGATCCGGCCGAGAAGGTAAAGGGTCAGATTGTTGAGCTACACAAGAGTTGAGAAGGTCCAAATGCTACCTCTTCCTGAGAGCAAGCCGTCAATATTCTTGCCTAGCAAGAAGAGAAAATGTTTGGCAATTAAGGAGGAAAAGAATTTATCTGAGGAGATTATGGCAATAATGAGTCTGGGACTAGAACGTCCAGAGCCGGTAGAGAGTCCGGTAGAAATTTGCTTAAATCCAGAACGTCCAGAAAGGACATTGAAAATAGGCTCAGTTTTGAGATCAGAAATCAAGGACGCCTTAGTTGCGTTGCTGCGAGAATTTGAAGATGTGTTTGCCTATGCTGTAGAGGAGATGCCTGGGATAGATCCTAAAGTGGCAGTGCATAAGCTCAACATTGAGCCGGGGCAGAAGCCTATTCGGCAGAAAGAAGAGGCACTTAGGGCCGGCCAGAAAAGGCCGTTGATGAAGAAGTTCAAAAGCTGCTCAAGTCTAAGTTCATCCGGAAACTTTTCCCAGATTGGGTAGCAAATGTTGTGATGGTTCCAAACCGAATGGCACATGGAGAATGTGTGTTGATTATAAGGATCTGAACAAGGCTTGTCCTAAGGACAGCTTTCCATTGCCTAAAATCGACCGTCTGGTGGATTCAACATCCGACCATGCACTGCTGAGTTTCATGGACGCTTACTCCGGCTTCCACCAGATTCCCATGTGGCCGGACGACCAAGACAAAACCTCCTTCATCACTGAGAAAGGTTGTATGGAAGGCTCAGAATGCCCTTAAGCCTAAGAAATGCGCCAGCCACATTTCATAGGCTTATCAACACGGTGTTTCAGCCGCAGCTTGGGAAAATGGAAGCCTATATCGACGACATGATCGTCAAAGTAAAGAGAAAAAGATCATCTGGACGATTTGAGGGAAACTTTCCTCACTTTGAGGAAGTTTAAGTTGAAGCTCAATCCGCAGAAATGCATGTTCGGCGTAGTTGCTGGAAAATTTCTGGGGTTTTTGGTTGATCAGAGAGGGATTGAGGCAAATCCCGATAAAATTCAAGCTATTATGAATATGACTTCGCCGTCCAAAGTCAAAGAAGTTCAGCGATTGACGGGTTGTTTGGCTGCTCTTGGACGGTTTCTTCGAAATCAGGGGACAAATGTCACCATTTCTTTGCAACTATTAAAAAGAATGCCAAGTTTGAATGGACGGAAGAGGCTGAGGTGGCGCTTCAGCAAGTTAAAGATCATCTTCGGCAGTTGCCTAGATTGATCAGCCCGTCCGAAGGGAAAAATTGTTCGTTTACCTGGCCGTGTCTCCCTTCGCGGTAAGTGCTGTTCTCTTAGCTGAGAGAGACTCAGTGCAAATACCGGTCTATTTTGTGAGCCATGTATTGAAGGATGCGGAGAGCAGGTATTCGTCCATTGAAAAGTTCGGCCTGGTTTGTTGATGGCCAGCCGGAAGTTAAGGCCTTACTTCCTAGCCCACAATATTCTTGTTTATACTGATCAGCCGCTGAGGCAAGTGTTGCATAAGATGGATGCATCTGGCCGAATGTTGAAATGGGCCGTTGAGCTCAACATGTTTGACTTAACATTTGAGCCTCGAAAGGCAATCAAAGGGCAAGCTTTAGCTGATTTCATTGTAGAGCTTACCCGGCCTACTGTAGAAACCGTCCAAGATCCAGCAGAGGGAAAGCGTCATTGACCTCTATGGTGGATGGATCCTCAACTGCGAACGGAGTGGGGCAGGGATCATCTTTCAATCCCTAGAAGGGGACAAGTTTGAATATGCAATGAAGTTCAAGTTCCAGGCGTCCAACAATGAGGCAGAGTATGAAGCTCTCTTAGCCGGCATAAAAATGTGCAAAGCGGCTGGAGCCCTGGAGATTGAAGCTAAAACTGACTCTCTGCTGGTCGTCAGTCAAGTAAAGGTGATTTGAATGCAAGGAAGCGTCCATGAGCAAATATATGAATTTGTCAAAGAAGAGATCAAGTCTTTGAAGAGGTTCGTCCTGGATCAGGTGCCTAGATCTGAGAATCATCAGGCTGATGCTCTTTCTAAGCTGGCCAGCTCGGCTGAAGGAGATGTTCCTAGAACGGTCTTCTGGGAGGTTAAAGCGGCCAAGAGCATTGAGGCCGGGAAGTTCTGTTTCTCAGCCGAGAAAATGAGTGGATGAGCCCAATCATTGAATTTAAGAAGACTGGTCGGTTGCCTCTTGATCCCATTGAAGCCAAGTATGTGAAAGCAAGGGACAAGTGGTTTGAGTTGTGGAATGAGACTCTATACAAAAAATCCTACAACAGGCCTCTCCTTAAGTGCATCAGCCGAAAGGAGGGATTGGATGTTCTAAAGGAGTTGCATGAGGGAGCTTGTGCTTCCCAATTGGAGGAAGAGCTTTGGCAGAAAAGGCTCTCAGGACGGGCTACTTTTGGCCGTCCTTGAAAGAAGACGCCTTGCTATATGCCAAGAAATGTGATAGTTGCCAGAAGCATGGTAACATCTATCAAAAGCCGTCCAATACTTAACTCCAATTCTCTTCCCTCTTCCCTTTGCTAAATGGGGGATGGATATTCTTGGGCCTTTTCCTATTGCTGCCGGCCAGAAGAAGTTTGTATAGTAGCTGTGGACTACTTTACAAATGGGTTGAAGCTGAAGCATTAAGAGGCATACCACAATGACGTCAAAGGGTTCATCTGGAAGAACTGATTACAAGGTTTGGAATGCCCCAGTCGATCGTCTTTGATAATGGGCCCAATTTGAAACACCCAAGCTCCGCAATGGTTGGCTGATCAAGGAATCAAGGCTCACTTTGCCGCAGTGTCATCCACAGGCTAATGGGCAAGTTGAGGCTTTTAAGATTCTTCGGCCGGGATAAAAAGAAGTTGGACAATGCAAAGGGGCTTGGGTGAAGAATTGCAGCTGGTCTTATGGTCAATAAGGACAACGGCCAAGAATTCCACAGGAGAACTCCTTTCATGATGGTCTATGGCTCTGAGCGTCCTTCCTATTGAGGTTGAAGAACCCACCTTAAGGTGAAGATGTACTCAGAAGATGCTAACTGGGCAGCTCTTCGGACGGCTTTGGACTTAGTTCCCGAAGTCAGGGGCAATGCTTGCTGAGAATGCAACTATACAAGTTGAGAATGGCAAGGGATTCAACAAAAGAGTTGCAAGGCGTCCTTAAATGGGAGACCTCGTCTTAAGGAAAATGGAAGCGGTCGGCCGAGCCAAAGAGTTAGGCAAGCTTACCCCTAACTGGGAAGGACCCTACAAAATAATCGAAGTAGTTCAGAATGGCACCTTTCGTCTGGAAGGCATGGACGGACGTCCCATTCCTAGGACGTGGAATTCTGACACTTTGAAGAAATACTTTGTTTAGGGCATCTGCACAATTGTAATCTTTCTTAAAGCATTACAATGAAAAAGTAGAATGTATACATGTATCTTGACTATTCGTCAAGCAAACTTCATATAATACAACTCTACTTCTCTATGACTTTGTTTGATTTATTTGCTTAAGTTATATTTATCGTCCAAAGCTAACTAATTAACAGAGCAAAAAGACAATGCACCTTTCATTAGGAGATGGCTGAACATGTTATCCATACATAAAACTGGCCGGTTGTTTACTTAAAGAGTTAAACATCTCCTAAACAAGGTCGGCTGGAATTAGGACGCCTTAGTAAAGGTATCCTACTTTCCGTCCAAAAGCCAAAAATTAGAGATAACAACCTTAGTAAAGGAACAAGTTATCTCATAATTTAACAAAGAAAAGACGGTTGCAATCGCTCTTAAAAAAACGTCCAAGTTATTGTTTAAGAAAAAATTATGGTTTGTACTCCTTCTTGAATAAAGGAAGGTTATAGAAACCCCTTGTCCAAGAAGGGGGGCATATAGGGCATAATTTATAAATGACTAAGTCTTTGTCCAATGACGAATGATTGTCCAGGTTCCGGCCGAACAAGTTATTAACTTAGCAGGATTTTAAAACTCAAAATTTAAAACAAGTTTTTGCTTGGACATCTGGTGATGAACGTCCAGAAAAAACTCAAGTTTTTGCTTAAGACATCTGGTGATGAACGTCCAGAAAAGAGCTAATGGGTCAGATAAAAAATGTTGACGAATTGATTTTATACTTATCCATTTAAGCCTGGACATTAATAAAGGCCTTAATGCAACCGGCCAAAAGAGCTGAGAGGATCATCGGAAGTATGTTATGACGAGTTGCTTTTGTACTTGGCATAAATATAGAATTGTAATGCAAGGCGTCTTAAACAGTAAAGTATAACACAATAGAAATTGAGAAAGATAATTTTCCATAAATCAAGAAAAGATTACAAGCTAGTCTAAGGGAAAAAGTACAAGTACAAGTACGAGTGGCTCACGGCCAAAATAAAAGAGGAAATTAAGCGGCAGGAGGGCCATTGTCATCTTCGTCCTGGGCCTCCATATCTTCATCTTCTTCTTCGTCCTCAGAAGATTCTTCGAAGACGGGAGGTTCTTCCCCTGATGTTTTGGCCTTGTGCAAGCTTTCTTGAAACTCCAGCCGGCGAGCATATATGGGAATATCCTCTTCTTCGGCCATCATACCAAAAGCCTGCACAGCCCACTCCTTTGAGGTATCTATGACGGTATTCATAGCCTCTTTGGCCGCTTCAACCGTGGCCGCCACTTCAGCTCTGTGGGCTTGGTTTTTTACCTTCAGGACTAGGTTCTCTTTGTAGAACTCAGCCGCCATTGTTGTGACTGCGTTTCTCTCGTCCGTCAGGGCACGTTCCAAGGACGCCCTCTCGTTCAGCATCTCCGTCAGCCGAAGGAGATAAACTTTGTTCCGGGATTCCATTTCGGCTGACCGTTTTTCCCAGGCAATCTTGGACTGCTGATGCAGCACTTCTTGCTCGGCCATGGAGTACAGAGCAAGGTCCGCGACCGCGGTCACGTCCTGGACGAGCTTTTTATTTTCCTTTCTAAGCTCCTTCGCCCAATCTTCAGTTATCATGCTGCGAGCGAGGAGCTGAAAATAGGAGAAGGACAAAAGAGTCAGGACGAATGCAACATGGAGAATATAAATCTAAGTAAAAAATACGAGCGTCTAAAGGAAGAAAGGTGTACCTCGGCAGCAAGTTGAGACATGTATCCTACATGCCCTGATGATGCTCCCCTCAACCCCTTAATGCAGGGTTCAGGAAAGCACTTGAAAAGCTCCAGCTTGAGCGTCTCGCGGTCGGACGATGACATCCTCCCAAAGGCGGGGGAAGATTCATCGTCAGAAAGGGTTGGAGAGCCGTCAAGGGCTGGTCCTTTCCCCTTATCTGAAAGATTGAGGTCAGTATTTCTCACCAGGATAACCACGGCTTGTTTGTTGGACGGACTCATCGGACGCCCGCCAACCCGCAACGTTCTAACTATGTTAGAGTAGTAAGACTCACCAGAGGATCGAGAGGCCGTCTTGTATGCCTCCGGCATCTGGGAAACCAATTTGGCAACTGGTCCCGAATAAGCAGACCCGTCCACGACCGCGTCCGGCATGGCAGATTGGGTCTCTGCCCCGTCCAAGTGAACATCCGCGTCCGGATGCTCACTGACCTGTGGGCCGGCAGGGCCCTTATAAGTAACTAAGGCCAGTTCCTCGACCTTGGGAGGATCGTCCTCAGTAGGAATATTAATGACGACCTTGGGAGGAGGCCGTGATGATTTCTTCTTTTTTGCTGTGAACCCCTTTGTTTTCTTTGGAGGAGGGGATTCACTGGTGGTGGCCGGTCTTTTCTTGGAGGCCGCCTTCTCCACCAACGCCTTGGACGTTGGGGCATTTTTCTGAAAAAGTTGCCAAGGGAAAAAGTTAGAGATCGTCCGGAGGCTATTTAAAAGATAATAATCTATTTAGCAAAGGACCAAGGCGTCCAAGGTATTATCAGGACGAGTTGCTCATCAAAGAGGCAAAGCGTCCAGAATAGAGCTATGACGATCTGCCCCTCGAAGGAGCAAGGCGTCCAACAAAGAGTCAGGATGACTTGCCCTTCGAAGGAGCAAGCCGTCCAACAAAGAGTCAGGACGACTTACCCTTCGAAGGAGCAAGGCGTCCAATAAAGAGTCATGACGACTTGCTCTTCGAAGAGGCAAGGCGTCCAATATGGTGCCAGGACGGTCTGCCGCTTGAAGAAGCGGGGCGTCCAGAATTAGCTCGTCCAGAGTCATCCCTAGACGGCAAAAAAAAAAAAAAAAAAAAAACAGAGTGTCCGCTCTTTTTCAGCCCCAGTCTTGCTGAACTCCTTCCAGAGGGAGTCGGTAAACTTGGACGCGCTCAGATCGCCTTTCCAAGATTTTCGTAACTTTGCCTTGACCGAATCTGCATAAGAAGAGAAAACAGGGTGAAATTCTTAAACTCAGGACGAAAGGGTTTTTTACTTAGAGCTTTTGAAGAATATACCTCTATCCGCGGCCGGCCTCAACCCAACCGCGACCAAGAAGTCGTCATTGTAAAACATCTCCTTGAAAGGGATCCAGTTGGACGGGCCTTTAAAGGAGACGTCATTGATGGAATACTCTGAAATTTTAAAGTATTCCATCAGATGCTCAGCCGAGCTTTCCTCCAACTCCAGAAAGGACGTTGTTCGTCCTGTATTAGTGGCACTCCGGCTAGTATAGCGGTACCGTCTGGCTACTGCCTCGTTTGGAGCTTGGACGAACAGGAACTCGGCCTTCCAAGCATGCATCTTGGACGTTTTGTCCCAAGACGTCATGAAGCCTTGCCTATTGCAAACACTCACCCAAGCCCCATTGACAGTTTTGGGGACTTTGGAGACGTAGTGCATTTGTGAGAAGGCCACCATGGATGGCTGGACGCCCTTAAGCTCACAGACGGCTATGAAAGTTAAAATATTTTGCCACGAATTTGGGGCAAGTTGATTGAGTCCTATGTTGTAATAATAAAGAATTCTAGTAATGAAGGGATGAAGAGGAAAGCGTAGTTCGACATCTAAGGCCAGACAGTAAACAGCAAAATGGCCAGCAGGAGCACTAAGTATAGTGTCCTCCCAACCAGGAAGAACAAACCGATACCCCGGCATAGGTATGGCTGAAGAAAGGTGGTCTAGATGGCGACCTACCCGTCCTAGCCAGCCACTTTCGGCCAGGATGTATCTAGGGTCAGACAAGGGGCCCAGACGCCGCCTTATCTCAGAGGATGTGGTGGATGGCTCGTCTGAGCCACTGCCAGCAGCAGAAGAGCTTTCGGCCTCATTTGATTCATCAAAGGCCGCTCTTGGGTTTGACGGGTTAGGCTCAGGAGAGCCTTGTCTTTCAGACTCCTCCTGGACGAGTTCAGGAGATGGGTTTTGATTGGCAGGACGAGCACTTTGGATCTCTCGTTCTCCGTCAACAGGAATCCGGCCAGTTGATTCCTCTCTTTCTGAGCTAGAGGCTGGCATGTTAACCCCTCTTCTGATACGAGCCGTCTGTTTGACGCGCGCCAGATTACCTTGCACAGGTAAAGACTGGGTCGTCTGACTTTGTCGTCCATGCCTAAAGAAAAAGAATGCATGTCCGGCCAAGATAGGACCAACTCTAGAAGATGCCGAGGAAGTTAGGCCCTCTGTTCTAGGGTTAGCACCAACCCTTGAGCGGCCGGAATTGTTCGAGGATGAGGACAAATCCATTTTCTTAAAATATGCTTGAAAATATAAAGAAGATGGATGAAGAAATACCTGTAGAAGAAAGCTCGGACGAATTTCAAAGACGAGTTGAGACCTCGGACGAGTGGAGTAGCAGTTGCAAAAACTTGGACGGGGGTAGTTTCTCTCTCTAAAAGCTCAGTAAAAATTGTGGAGTCTCTCTCTTTAGAAAATTTCTCAGCAATGTTAAAATGATTCCAGAAACGACAAAGTCACATATTTATAGGGGGGTGAAAATGACCCCCTCATCCGGTAAAAGTAACCGTTGCTCTTAAGAGTTGACCAGTGGAGACCGGCAAAATGGCGCCTCTTTTTTGAAAAAGAGAAGGGCAGTTCCAGGCTGGTTAAAAGAGGAAGATTAACCGTCTTGGCGCCTAGAAAGTAATAACTCCCTCTTTTAAGGGGGAAATGATGTAGCCTAAAAATCAACGGCTATCAAGATGACACGTGGCCTCATCGGAGCCTTACATGTGGCTTATGCTTATGAAGGCAAAGTACAAAGGGCCAAAGGTTTGCAGGGCTAAAAGTACGTTTCTCTGAAGAAAGAGTACTAAAAGTCCCTCTAATGGCCCAAAGATTGTACTTCAGACCCAGCAAAGGCAGCTCAGACCTTAATAAAGTGAGGTGTACTGACCAATCAGCAGCTGCCACGTGTCCCATTTCATTGATTAGACCAATCAGATGCTCCCAAATTAGGGTGACATCAAGGTACAACAGTCATTTCAAACAGTATAAATAGTCCTTGATTTCAGGGTGAAAGGTACGTTTTTCAGAGCATAGTACTGTTATTCGACCATAAATTCTTCTCTCTCTCTCTCTCTAATTTCTCTCTCTAAAAGTTCCTTCACATCCCTGTTATCTGACTTAAGCATCGGAGGGGGAAATACCACCCAAACCTCCAGGGTGGGTCCCTTTTTTGCAGGTTGCTGGTCTGAAGTTTGCATCGGGAATTGAGCCACTCATTGTTGCACAAGTCTCCAGTTTTAGAACCAATCATTGGGAGTTGTCATATTTAATTACTAGTTTTACGCTACGTAACACCATTTGCATCCAATGGGTTTTACCCCATCAGGCAAATCAACCAAGTCTCATACTTGATTTTCAGACATGGAATCCATTACAGATTTGATGGCCTCAAGCCATCGTTCGGAGTGTTGACTATGCAAAGCATCTTTTTAGCTATTAGGTTATTCTGATTCTAAAATCATTATTTCAGTATTTTCAGTCAAAAGGAAATCAGTATATCTCTTTGACGGAATGATGGTCCTACTAGACCTACGTTGGGGAACAACAGAAAAAGTTTCAACCTCACTAGGTTGAGTGACTTCGCATGGAGTATCATGTCATTTGTTACTCATCTCGAACTTCTTCGAGATACACATTTCTCCCACTTGTTTTTCTGGAAATAAACTCCTTTCCCAGAAAGACACCACTACGAGTAACAAACACTTTGTTTTCGCTTTGGTTGTAGAAGTAGTATCCCTTTGTCTCTTTTGGGTAACCCACAAAGAGACATTTTTCGGATTTGGGTGAAAGCTTATCAGAAAATAAACGTTTTACATAACCTTCACAACCCCATATCCTTAGAAAAGACAATTTTGGAACGTTTCCAGTCCACATGTCATATGGTGTCTTTTCAACTGCTTTAGATGGTACTCTGTTAAGTGTGAAGTCGCTTTTTCAAGCGCAAATCCCCAGAATGAAATTGGAAGATCAACAAGACTCATCATGTATCGAACCATATTAAATACAGTTCGATTCCTTCTTTCAGAAACTCCATTCATTTGTTGTGTTCCTGGTGGAATCCAATGTGAAAGGAATCCACAATCCTTCAAATGATCACCAAATTATTGAGATAAATATTTACAACCACGATTTGATCGCAGTGCCTTAATTTTCTTCCCAAGTTGGTTTTGTACTTCATTCTGGAATTCCTTAAATTATTTTCCGAAGGATTCCGACTTATGGTGCCTAAGGTAAACAAATGCAAATCTGCTTACATCATCGGTAAAAGTAATGAAGTAATTATACCCTCCCCTAGCCGTATTACTCATAAGTCTAGCCACATTCTTATGTATGAGGGCTAAAACGTCATTGCCCTTTCACTTAAACATGTGAAAGGTGACTTGGTCATTTTCCCCATTGAGCAAAACTCATAAGTGTCAAAGGATTCGAAATCAAATGATTTGAGAATTCCATCTTTATGAAGCTTCTTAATTGGGCCCAATTATATATGGTGGGCAACTAGATTATTCAAGGCTCTAAGCCTCCTTTGCCAGCGTGGAGGCCCTTAGTGGGACCTACCTGCCTTAAATTATGTGTCAGCATGGCAGGGACAATCTTCACTATTTTCAACGCCTATAAATACTGGGCAGATCCCCATTTATTGAGGTACGCAATCCTACACAATACACTTGGCAACATCAATTAATACAAATCAACTGACTTGATCGTCGGAGGGGAGATCCCGAATCCACCCCCGGGGTAGTCTAACTCTCATTCTGTGCAGGTTTCCTGTTAACCTTCGAGTATCCGGCCATCACCAACTCTAACCTCGATCATTCCCATCTAATACAAGTTTTTACCCGAAACACTTCTCAATATGCTTTGAGCTTATGTGGCCTAATCGACAATGCCATAGGTATGTAGGGTTTGAATGATTCACTTTATGTTTCTTGATGTCTATGTTATAGATGTGTGTTTCTAAGTCTAGCACATATAAACCATTTGATAACTTAGCAGAGATATAGAATATATCATTCAAATACGCTAGAACAACAATTGTTCTTTATTGTAAATGAATAACCTACGGAATCCAAAACAGGAATCGAAATAATGTTCTTTGTGATAGCAGGAACATAATAACAATTATTAAGTTCTAAAACTAATCCTGAAGGTAAAAGTAGACTATATACTCCCACTTCCAATGTAGCAACACGTGCTCCATTGCCAACGCGAAGATCTACTTCTCCTTTTCCCAATGTTCTACTTCTTTTGTGGCCTTGCATATCACAAATAATGTGCGAACCACAAGCGGTATCGAATACCCAAGAAGCAGAAGTTGCTAAGCTAACTTCTATAACATACATATCTGAACTACAAACTCCTTTCTTTTGATCCTTCAGATACTTGGAAAAACTACTTTTCCAATGACCAACCTTGTTATAGGTGTAACGATAGTGCTCATTAGCAACTTTTGGTTTTGGTGTAGTCTTTTGCTTTTCAGAAGTTTCAGACTTGGCAACTTGTTTGCTTTTGTCCTTCTTAATAGCAGTCCCAATCCTATTAAGCGTTTTCCCTTTACTAAGCATAAGAACATCGATCATGTTATTTTCTTGGCTCTTTAGAGATGTTTCCCTCAGTCTAAGTTAGCCTTTCATGCATCTCTTGCATCGTTGCTTCCTCCATTTGCATGTGTGAAAGTCGTTAAACTTATCAGTTCTGAGAACGGTTCTCACTTCCCTTTCACTTGCAATGAAACATTCAACATTCAATTTGTCTTTCGAAAGGACGGAGCGCAAATTACAAGTAGAATCATTGGTGTTGATGTTGTTGTTACTAGACATAATTAGTACAACAAAATAAAGCAAGATTCAATCAATATTTATCAAGAAAGCAGCAATTAAACAAACTATAATTAACTACTACCTTTAATTTAAAATGAAAGTCCCCTATTGAATAAAGAAATAACCAAGATCCCATCCCACTACAATCAAACGGACTTTGGCCATGCCTTCAATTTATAGTAGTTGAGGTAAGTAAACACTTTACTAATTATAATTCTCGATAGACAGGTTAACAACTCCTTGTTTACTCCTATCTCTTAGCTTCAAAATCCAAAACTTCATCTTATGATAATTTTGTTGAGTTAAACCAAACATTAACATGTATGTTTCAAAAACCTACCCTACTATCCCCGAAATCATGAGTAACACCCTGCTTTGGCAGAAACTGGCACTCATTATCTAAGGCTTCATAGGTTTTGTTTGGAAAAGCAACTAAAACTCAATATTACTCGTGAGGATCTAAGTTTACTAATATGGCAATTAATAGTGAACACATAAATCAATTAACCACAAACAGACTTAGAAGTAAGCATATAAACAAAATAAATGCAAGAAAATTATAAAAGCTATAATTAAAATGATCTAGTATGGCCCCTAAACCTAGGATAATAACTAATCTTCATGAATCCTCCTTGAATCTTCATGGATCACCATCCTTGAAACTCCTTGGATCCTCATGCTTTGATTACATAATTTGATTAAATAAATAATGAAAATTTAAAGTTACAAAAATACAAACGATTCGAGGATCGTATTTAATTTACATTCATATATAACGATTTGCAGATCGTATTTACTATCCTAATTTGGGCCATACTAGTCATAATATGCAAAATATAATATCACACATGTTATATTAAACATCCAAGTATTTATAATATCCAAATAAAATAAACACAAACTTTTTTGTTTTTGAAAGAGAAATTTCATTAATTGAAGATCAAACGACATCTACAATAGGTATTAAAGAAAAACAAAATCCAATCACACAAGGTTACATCAAATTCGTCTTCCAAGAAACTACAATGAACCATTGAGCAATACGATGCAGCCCCCTTGTATTTGCTGAATCGAGCAGCTATTCATGAGGAAGTCTGTCATTATGACATAGTTTGGGAAGAACAATCTTGATTTAGCCATGTTGACCGCATCCGAGATTCCAATACCTTCATGTTTAGTGTCGAACTTCAAACAATGAGAACAATTTTTCCTAACGAAAGAAAAAATAACCATACTCACAACTCACATAGGGGAGAAGAAGATCTCCACAACAGAGACTAAAAACCTCATAACAGGGTTTGAGAAAATCTCATAAAGAGATACTACTTTATTTAACAAAACAAGAAATAAATGAACTAAAAACTGAAAATAAAAGGGAAAAGGCGGCTTACCATGGATACAATTATCCATGGCAATCCCTAATTGGTGAAAAAAGGTATGGGAGGCTAGGGTTTGAAAGAGAAAAGAGAGAGGAGGGCGGCTAACACTCTAAATAAACAAAAACTATTTACTTATTAACAATTAATAAGCAAATAAAATTTTTCATAATAATTATAAAACTTAACAAATTTAAGCTACAAAATTATTTAGGATACTTTATTTATTATTTTCATTCAATTACTTATTTAAATATGGCAATAATCATTATTATTCACAAATTTGCAAAATAGGAAACTTTTGAGATTTATGCTGAACCTTGGAAAATCAAATTTCCCTTGGAAACATTTCTTTTATTATTAAAACTTGACTGTTGATCAGCAGCAAGGCTGCAAGTCAAGAACCAAGCAAAACGACTAGCGACAATAAAAAAAAATGACCAAGCAAGAAAACCCAGCCATGAAATCCGACCATCACGACACCACAACCGCCAGTCCACGACACCGACCATCCTCTGGGACGCGTCATCCACCGCCGGCCAGCCTTCACGCGTAATATGTCGTCGCAGGCGTCGCTCGCCGACAGCACAAAAAATTCAACAACCACCTCCGGACCAGCAGTAGCACAAGCCACCGCACGTCAAGCGTGCGTAGTTCGCCCCTGCTCCGCCGCCTTCTCTCCTCCACTTTTCGGTACTCCTCCAGCCACCGTGGCTCCACCAATAGTGGTGGGGCCACCCAGCCATGGCTTCCTCTTTAATTTTGTAACAATTATTTTTTAAATTAAAGATATCTTTATTTAACAATTAATTAAAGATTTAGGAGATTATTAGGTTATAAAATCTGAAAAAATTATGGCAGTAATTTTGAATCAAACAAGAAATCTTAAACAAATTTTTAGAATTGTTGAGATTAGATTTGAATGAATAATCTCCATTAAACATTAAATCTAACAAGAAATAAAAATTAGGGAAAAAATTCAAATTATTTCCAAAATTAAGAAAATTTAGAATTAAATTCCTAAAAATTTGAAAATAATTTTGAGGGTGATGTAATGAATTATTTTAACAAATAAAATCAGATATTTTTATTGTTATCTTTAAATTTCATGAATAATCAAATTAAACATGAAATTAAACAAAAAATCATTAATAATATGATAAAAATTCGAAAATTAGTGGAAAAATCCGAAAATTATTTCCAGAAATTTTGAATCCATCAACAAATTTTACACAAATTTTAAAGGTTGTTGATATTAGATTTGAATATATGTCTCCATTAAATATTAAATCTAACAAGAATTCAAGATAAGGCAAAAATCACATTATATCCAAAAATTTATAAAATTAATAATTAAAATCAGAAAATTTCGAAAATAATTTTTAGGATGATCTACTGAATTGCCATAACAAATAAAATCAAATATTTTAATTGTTATCCGTAAAATTTATGAATAATCAAATTACACATAAAATTTAACCATAATTCATTAAAAATATGAAAAATATTCGAAAATTAATGGAAAAATCCGAAAATTATTTCCAGCTATCATAATATTTTAGATCTATGTGGGTGATGAAAATTAGATTTAGTTAACAAATTAAAAATCAAATCTTTAATTGTAACAAACTATTTCAATGATTAATCAAATTAAACATTAAAAAATTTTAAATCTAACAAATATTTTTATAAAATTCCGAAAATTTTAGAGTAAATTAAACAATTTATTTTGACCATGATATAAAATTTTCGAACCTTTATAAAATTATCTGAGCATAAACCACAAATAAATTAATTATTTATAATTTCTAATTATTTAATATCAAATATTAATTATGCAAATTCAAGCCATAAATAAATCCTCGCTTAATTGAATAAAAATAATAACTTTGCATACAATAACATGATCATGTGAATATTATGAATTAGGAAAAACTGAAACCACTGTAGGAATTTATAGATGCAAATAGCGGAATTTCTAGAAACAATTTCCTAATATCTATCATAGGATCCCAGACATAATCAAACACATGAATCATTCAATAAGGGTTAAATATCAAACTTTTGTAGTATGATTTTCCTGTTGTATATGCAAGCTTTGAAGATCCAAGAGCCCCAAGTGTTGCTCCTCTAATCAGTCCACGAGCACCAGTTGAACACTAACATTTGCTAGAATGGAAGAGTGAAAATCCTCTTGCTTTTGATGTTATAGGCGCCGGTTTAGGGAATAGATCTAGGGTTTCTCTTTCTCTCTCTAGTGAAAAGAAACTGATTGATTAACTAATCACCTAAACCCTAATATTATATCCTATATATAATAGAAGAGTCATAGGTTAGTTAGAAGAACTAATTCTCCTCCTATTCCCCGTTGGACCGGCCCAATCCTAATCCTAACTGGATTTGGATTTCTTTGTATAACTTGTGTGCTACACTGTGTGATCTCATAGGATTAATCTATTTTAGTTTTAATCATATTTATTCTCTACCAAGAAAATACGATTACTAAAATGATTAACTTTATTATCTTCATAATAACGTTCCTATTTATATTTAGTAATTGTCGGGTTCTCTAAGGACATATTCCTTCACTAAATTCAATGAATTGATATTGAAAAAAAATTAACGTTTTATGGAAGCACGAAACCAAAGTGAGAAAGAGAGAGGAGAGAGGAGAGACAAAGTAGGTTATGAAGTGAGAGAGAGAGGAGAGACAAAGTAGGTTATGACGTGAGAAGAGTTTCAAATTTGGGGATTTAGTTTTTATTTTATTTTAATCTTGGCCATTAAATGCGATCTGATTTAAAGGTTAGAATTTCTTCTCACTTCTCATATAAAACTCCCTTCTCACATGAACTCAATGAGTCAATTCTCTTTCTCTCTCTCTCTCTCTATATATATATATGGAGAGAGAGAGAGAATATATATATATATATATATATATATATATATATATATATATATATATATAATATATATATATATATATATATATATATATATAATATTATATTTATATATATATATATATATATATATATATATAATGTTGGGGTTTAGGATTCACATCATTAAGCAGTTTCTTTTCACAAAAGAGAGAACTAGTGAAACCCTAATCTTCCTGATAACCGATGGATATTCCACCTAAAGCAAGGGATCTTTTCGCTTCTGTTCTAGAAGATATTGGTGTTCAACTGGTGCTCGTGCACTGATTAGAGGAGCAACACTTGGAGCTCTCATATTTTCGAAACTTTCATATCTATGAGGAAATCATGCTACAAAGGTTGCATATCTAATCCTTATTGATTAATTCATCTGTTTTTGATCCATATGAGCCACGAAAGCGGTACAAAGTACAAAGAAGGGGAGAGGGGATTCGAACTTGTGACCTATCGTTCACAGCACCTCAATCTTAACCACTAAGGCAAGACATCCTTGGTCTGATTCATTCATCTGTTACATTATGTATGCAATCTTATGATTGATGTTAGGAAATTATTTCTTAAAATTCCACTGTACATACATCTATATGTTCCTATAATTTTAACTACTGTATCAACAATAGAAATATTGTAGGACCAAAGAAGTTACCCATCTTTAAAAGGTAAATACTGGATAATTTCCTACACATCTGTGTCGTCCACGAAAAGTTTGTGAACATTTGACAGCATGATGTTATCAGCTGCCAACCAGAAGAAATTTCTGTCTCACATACCAATCTATTCCGAGCATGTTCTCTACAATAATATGCTACGGTTATGTGCGTTGTCTTCTTTATTGTCCCTGTACTTCGTGCATACTACTATGGTTGCATTATCTCTCTAGTGATACTATGTAGCATCAAACAATTCGTGATTCAAAACCATTAAAACTTGATTTTATATAGCCTCGTATAGTCGTATTGGTACGTGAAAGAAAGTTCTCTATACACAAGCACGAAACTAATCTAACAATCTCTATGAAAAAGAAGAGCCTTGCTCTGCATCACTACCACATGCATAGACTACTGACTCTACTGTACAAACCTATATCTATTTAAGTACTCTATTTGTCGACCTCGATGGCTATTTGTACGTCTTCCATCTGCAGCTACCAGGTTAATGTCTTTCCAGAACCCCCCCTTTTCCTTGTAACATTGTAAAAGACATGATTTTATAGGAGATTCGAGCAACTCATCTACCTAGCAACTTCCAGCCAAGAAGCAGTTGCTGCCGCCTGAACTCCCCATACCACAAGGCATGTCACGAACGAGAAACTTGATGCTACTTTTCCCAAGAAACTCCATGATCTCGAGGCATTCCTGTAAATCTGAGTCACTCACCAACATTACCCATTCTTCTTCATCGTCTAGGTACTTGAGCTGAAAAGTTCCAAGCTCAACCTTAAACCGGTTCGCAACCTCTTCATAGAGGTGAAGACATCCAGCTGATGGCTCAAACTTAAACCGGACAGTATCTTCCCTGTATGTTGCTTTAATTGTGATTCGTGATCCGGCGGCATCTTCATTGCTCATTTTGTCCTTAAATTGTCTCCTCTTATCATTACTGTTAGGTGAGCTAGACATAGAACCAGAGGCATTTGATGAGTCTGTCATGCCCGAGGAACTAGCCTGGTTGTTCTCCATGAATCCTCCATCATCACTTTCTACTTCCTCTCTTGCAATCCTGTACCCAGATTTTTTCAAATCGTGTTTGCGAGTCTCAGCATCGAACATGGTTACACCTCGAGCTGACTGGTGACCAGTAATAATAAAGGAGTCCCTCTCCAGTTTAACAGAAGGATATTCACCATTGAAACAAGTTGCAGGAGGAAAGCACATTTCATCTTGTTTAGTTGCTTCACAATTTTTAGCCGGTACACTTTTGCTGGGCAAGAATAGGCTTTTCCGAGCATCGAGTTCTTGTATGACAGAGCCTGTAGCAGCTACAAGCTCCCCTGTTGTAGGATCAAACTTCAATCCCCCTTCTACTCCTTCGACAGAATCGAGAACAGTTTGGATTTTCCTCAGTGAGCGATTCACCTTGTTTATCTTCCGTGAAGGCCATCTTGAGATACCATGCTGTCTGCATATTCTTTTTAAAGTGGTCGGGCAAACTGCAACATATTTGAAGTTTCTAAGCTTTAAATTCAATTTGATAAACTAAATATGTAATTCCTTAGAAGATCAAGAATTCTGCTGCAACAATGGTCCAACACTATGATTTTCTCACAATTTTTTTTGATGTTCAACAAATAAACTAAGCCGTCAAATTATTATTTCAAACTTGACTATAACAAATTAAACATTCTCTTAATTAGGAGATGAAGGTAAAGAATAAAAAAAGGAAATGAAATAGCAAAAATAGTAAAAATTAATAGTGGTTGTGAATAATGGTAAAACTCCTATGACAACCATTGGAGAAACCCAGAAGACAAACATTTGAACAAAATTTTTAAATATTAGTCAAAATGAAACTCAAGAAAATGTGTCACGTTCACTCACAGGCCAAGTCAAAACATATAATCAAACAAAATTTCCCCAAAAATCATCATGGTTAAATTTTCTCCACACTACATAGTCACAAGAACTGAGAAAAGGCACAAAATTTTACCACCAATGCTTTTCGCAGCATCCTTAAGGCTCCCAGAAAAATATTGCTGCAAAACACCAAGGCTTACAGTCTTCTCCGCTGTACTTCGCTTCTTCTCCATTGGCCTTCTTGAACCACCACTTGCCTACAACGACCACAGATTATTAATATGGACTTCATTACATGTCCAATCAGTTTAACATAGGATTCTACAAGTAAAACAACTGAAATAAAGGTACCTGAAAGTTACCTCAAGTTGAAAAAGACTTTTAAATCAATAAAAAACAGGGCATTCTAATAAAATAAAGCATTTCACCAGAGAAACCAAGAGCTATCACTGAGAACTGATAAGCATGATTCTATGATGCACAAATTTTTTCTTTAAAACGAGTTCTTATGCAATAAGCAATGCAAACAGCCCAGTTTTTCAGATTGATTTTCTTTTATTCTTCAATTTTTTCTTTGTTTAAAGGGGGGGCGGGGGGAGGTAATTATTCATGCAAGGTATGAGAATCAACAACTGAATCACTTAAATACTCCAGGCTTATGAATGGAATATATTTTCATCCTTCCAGAAATCAATCTTTCTAGTTAAAAAATTATATTTTTAGATTTTCAATACCCTCCTAAACATATATTTAGAAGTTGGAACACTAAATGCTCGTTTCACAAGACTGCTTACGAAAAGAAAATTTCCTGTGTATCCTTTGTTTCAAAAAGTCGCCTCAAGTGTGCCTAGAATACAAACCCTTCATTTCTGCGTTATTCCATTAATTCTATTTATGCTTAAGATATAAGATAAACTAGAGTGTATCTCTGATAAAAATAAAGCAAACAAAACCTACAAGGCTTTTGGCAGAAAAATGCGCCTCATGTATTGTGTATGATCATATCAATTGCGCCTCAACACCCAAACCCGATTGTTCCATGAAGCTCACAATTTATAAGATTCACCAAAGTCCCATAGTTACTATATTTTGCAAAGGGCTGAGAGTTTTGACAAATCAATTTGTGACTCCCCCTATATTACAAAAAGAAGAATACCATCATAGCAAATATAATTACCTTCGAACTCGAGCAGCTATACAAACAAGATGACTAGTACAGCTCAATTTGAGAACCTATTAATAAGAAATCCTTGTCTGGAATGAGCAGGAAATTCGACACTATTTTCCATCACTACCCAACACCCCCCGCCACTGATATACATGTTTAGTGAATGACATGTATGCAGCTATGCAAACAACTCTTCCCCTTCACTAGATATAAAAATGAAGAGTTCTATTTGATATGAGTAAATTAGAAGAAGATAGCTGGAGAAAGTACCTGCTCCGAAATGCCATCTTCTTTGATACAATCATTTTTTAGGCTTGGTCGATTCAAAGTCATTTGTTCAGTTCCATTCGACCCGCTTTGACCAAATAACTGCGGAGAACTCATTAATGGTAGATCCTTTGGAAAGAAGCACTGTGACACTCCATAATGTTCAATCTTAGACTCTGGAGAACCAACCAGTTCTGCCTCTGTAACAGTCCTCAAACTCCTACATATTCTTTGCATGGTACCCGCAAGGCTATCCAACAGTAGTTGCTGCTCCTTGTTACCTTTAATGTTTAGAGGCAAAAAGAACTCCAATATATAATCATCATTCCCAGTATAAGTGCTCCTGAGCCTAATTGCAACAGCAGCACTTAATCCAAATTTTCGAGCATGTTGGACAAGTGGATATTCACTAATATGATAGTTTTTGACATCAGGGAAGAAAAAGGGGAGATTTGATTGCAGAGCTTTGCCAGCGACACCTTGCCCTTCTTCAAGAAAATGTTCTGCACATGCAGGGACAAATCCTTGCTTTTCTTTGTCATTCACATAGCAAGCAGTCTCTTCAATACACAATACTGGCTTCTTGTTCAGATTTAAACTATTGTCTTGAACTTGTATCCTGAATACTTGATCACCTTCTTCCTCATCATAAGTACAGGGGATCCATGTAAGGGCCAAGGGCAATCTATGAGCATGGCATACAGCTCGTAACACGTCAGTTATCTCCACCAAGGCAGACTTCTGGTTTACTGAGAGACGCTGCATTTAAAATCAACATAATAAGAACGAACTGATCGATAAGGTTGATCAATTTCAAAACATAGTCTGAACGTGTATATTGGACCAAATCCAGATAGCTATTGATATATTAACAATACCTGCGGAAGAAGTCGAGGAGGAGTAGCTGTCCTCAAATCTACCGCCTGAAATAATCAACACAGATAAATTATAACTGAAAAAGCATCGAATATGATGAAAAGGTCAAAGTATGTTAATTCATTATGCAATAGTCTTTACAACAGAAGCCAAAAAAAAAAATATTAAAGACCCCAGCACTTCCATCACTTGGTTAGACTCACCATCGCTCTAAGACACTCTAATCATATCAAGTACTGAATCAAATTTAGGACATAAAAACACTCAGTGTTATTCAAAAAGAAGAAAAGAATCCTGTATGGAGCCAATCAGATGATGAGAGATAACCAGTTTCAGGAGTTCTGATTGGAATGAAGAGCCCATTCAACAAAGATAAATGTACATTCATAGATTGAAGTAGTGAACTAAAACATTGCGAACTCACTACCAGCATATACGCAACGCTCAGAGTTGCGAATAAAAGAATGGGATACTTAGTTTCAGTTTATGCCAGCAATTCACATGACAACCGTGTCTCAAAATCTGAAAGATATCAGAACACGGCAGCAGGGAAAACAAGAATAAAGAAAAGAACATTAAAGTCTAACACAAGCAAGAAAAAAAGGTGAAAAGGTTGATAAAATTAACGAACAAGTTATCTTGGCTGAATAAAGTATCTCACAGAAACTTGACAAACTCACCTTAAGTGCACGGCAAACAGATTCCATTTCTTCATCAAAGTTGGATTTTTCTCTTACAGTCACAAGCTCCAACACTGCAGCACATGATCTTTCAGAAGGAAGAAATATGGGTATCGCAACAGATCCACGAACTTCATGATCAAGAGCATGTTTACCACGTAAGTATTCAGCAGAACTATAATAGCTAACATTTGAAGTCCACTCCGGTAACTTGGAAATAAAAACACGACCTGGAAGCCCAGGAAAGGAACCTGGTTTCTGTTCAACAGAGAAAGTATATGACCTAGATACTTCCCGATAACCTAGCAGCATCTGATCAAGCAAGTATGGCTGCTCGCACGTGCTCAATATATAGTGATCTCCAGCTCTAATAGGAACCCACACTTGAGCCAATATCCCTCCGCCAGATGACTCTTTAAATAATGATAAAGCACGAAGCATTCTTTCAGGCAGCGAATGCCCAAGAGGCCGAGGAACTATGTTCTGTGACAGCACAAACATGTTCTCTTGTTTTGAAGAAGTATCATTATTCTCCAAGGGACCAAAATTAGGACTAAGTTGTGCATCTTTATGAGGAAACGTCATCTTATCAGCATAATTGAGAGAACTCCCAAAGACATTATTATTCTGATTACTACATTCATTGTCATTCATAGAAAATGCAGAATTATTTGGTTCAGCAAAACTAAGATGATCATAAGCAGCATAATTTGAGGGCATCGGTGGAAGAGACGAATACACATAAGACGCAAACAACTGCTCATTCGACGTAGGGTTATTACACCAACCAGCATAACCATCTAATGTCATCATCTCCGACATGTTACCAAACTGTTCCGTTGAATTCATTCCTTCATTATCAACTGACATAGGGATATCTGATTGCGGACTTGTAGAAGACCAAAAACTATGACCCTTTTCCTTAGGAGAAAAGGAGTATTCCATTGAAACCACTACAAATTTTAGCTCTAAAATGCCAAAATCATGAAAGAAAATATCAGATAGTAGAAAACACCAACATTTACTCTTCCACAGCTTAAGTCTTCAATATTCTCGTCCATTTGCACTTAGTTCAAGTACGCACGTAATTTGCCGACAATGACGTTGGAACTGTTCACTTTGCAAACTCACGATTCAACCACTCCAGAACAACGACCTAAGTATAATAATAAATAAATAAAAAGGAGTTGGAATAATAATCAGAGATTCTGAAATCAAAAGAGATCAGATAAAAAGCTTAAACTTTGTTCATTTAATTTTATAAGTTGCTTAATCCATCAAACAACCAAACTGACAATAAATTCAAGCAAATTGATCATCACATCAAATCCAAAAAACAATTAATTGAGAATGAAGCAAAACCTTTGACATAATTATTCATTCAAGATCATTAAATTGAGACCTAAAATCGAAAAATTATATACAGCTAAGGATAATTATACATACCTTAGTCAACTGGAGCTCAAAATCAGTCACCAGGTACAAGAAACGCTCCATCCTATAAGATGATATAAATCCAAAACTACCCAGATAATTATCAAAGGAAAACTCCAAAACCCAGTTGAGATAACTTAAAATAATCACCAGAAAAAAAGAGGAGATGATGACAAATTGAAATTTTAGCGGGAATTTCGATAATTTGTCCAGAAAAAAAGATTGGAAAACCCTCATCTATAGGAAAAGATCGAACCCCACATGTTTTCTGTTTTTAGTAAAATTCAACCGACTTTTGAAAATATCCCTCCTGAAAATATGACCAAATTTACGAAATGGGCAAGATAATGATGGTTATACCTTGAAAACTGGAAATAGGAGAAGCCCAGAAAATTAAAAGCAAAATAGAAGATTACTATGGTGAACAAGAATACTAAAAAGGCGGCGGTCCAAAGCATAACGGCTTTTATGAAAACAAGGAAAAATGATGATGATAAAATCAAATAGGTGGGTTGTTTTCGAAATTAAAAACCCAAAAGAGAAAGATAGTCAAAAACAAAATTTGAGTTATATATTATTTATGTGTTTATATATCTAATTGTTTGGGTAAGGTGGTAAGATGATGTGAGAAAGAGGTGTTTGGTTTACAGATTGATTTGGAGAGAGAAGAAGAGGTTTGGTGTTTGATAGTGTGTAAATAGATCCATAAACACCGCTTTTGATGTACAGAAATTCATGAGTGTGGCCAAAATTGTTGGCGTCAGCAGATTGTGGGTTCCATGTCTATCTTTAATGATATGATTTTTTTAACTCACCAAGATATTCTCTTCCCCCTCTTTTGTATTTCCTTTTAGAGTAATGCTACGAGTGATTAAGGCTTTATATGTGAGGGAATAATTGTGGCAATAATTGGTTAATTGTGGAAATTTAACTAAGTTTTGACCAAAATGAAAAAGCCACCTTTGTTGTTAATGATAATAAGGTGGATTGCGTTCATCATACACATAGGTAGGGCTGTTCAATATTGGATATCCGATTCGATACGATCGGAAAATTTCGGATCGGAAGAATTGGAATCTGAATCCGATCAGAAATTTTTGGATCGGATTATCGGGTTTTCAGATCGGGTCACTGAATTTTCAAATCGGGTCGTTGACATTTTTGAAAAATTCTTATATGTATCCGATCCGAAAACCCAAATTTTTTTTTGGATATCCGATCCGAAATCTTAAAATCGGATCGGGTATCCGAAATTTCCGATCGGATCGACGGATTTTCGGATCAGATATTTTTGAACACCCCTACACACAGATGTAACATGTGCATGGTACACCCAAGACTATCTTTTGCTCATTTGGGACCTCTAATTGAGATAGTGAGAGCTCCAAATGAAAAAATGAGCAAAAAATAACATTGTATGTATCATGTTCATGATATACTCACGTGTATGATAAAGATTGTACATAAGGTGCATTGTGTTTCATTTCAGTAACAGATCACAATCGAATTCTAACTCGACTTATTCTTGAGAAATTGAAGACCCAAAGTTAACTTGTTGGCGAATTAAGATCAACCATAACCAAACTATCTAGACAATTTTTCATTTCAAGTCGTCCCGCACCACATCATAATTAAATACTCCAAAATTATTGATATGGTCCTGACCTGCATATGACCCACGATAATCTCGAAACTATATCTCAATCTGAGGTGATCTCGTCCCGACCGGATCTCCTCTCAACTCGGTCTCCACCCGACTTGTTTTATACTCTATTTGTCTCGTACTAGTTTGTCCACTTCTCTAGGAACAAAGCTTTTAGGACAAATAGAATGTGGATCATAAAGAGAAAGTGAATACAAATTTTATAAGTATCTGGCTCAGATGTAAACCCTATGCGGAATAGTCCAAGCTAATTCTCCTTCTATTTCACCCTTTGGGTTTTGCGTCACCTTTCTCTTCAAATTCTCTCTCCTCCATTATCAAACCCTCGAAATTAATGGAGTGCACAATCTCGATATTCATCAATAGGCAAATAAGCAACCTAATTTGATCAATCCGATTTCCAACAACAAAAAATTTGGCAGTGTATTGGGCTTAGTTTCTTCTTCTACTCATGGAGGCCAACAATTGTTAGCACAACCACTTCGTGATATAGGTGTAGCAGTGTAGTGAGAAGAAAATTGTAGCAGAAAGTTGTTGCTATTCCGTTGTAGCAATAATTGTTTGTTTATGATGATGATGTATTAGATATTACAGATAATTTGGAAAAAACATACCATGGAGGGGTTAAAATCAGTACCAATTTACATATCGAAATTTAAATTTGCACTCACATGGTGAATTGAATTTAATTGCCGATGAAAATGACCCGATAGATGCAGCATATGTATTTTGAAAAAATATGTCCTTAAACATACCAACAATTACTAAATATAAATAGGAATTAAATTATGAAGACAATAAGGTTAATTATTTTCATAATTGTATTTTCTTGCTACCGAATAAATATGATTAGTAGGATAATATTGATTGGGCCTACAACTAAAATACATTAATCTTATGAGGTCACACATTGAGACACAAGTTGGACAAAGCAATCCAAATTTATTTAAGATTAGGGTTCGCTGGTCCTACGGGGAATACGAGGAGGGAGAATTAGTTTTGCTAACTTGCCTAGGATTCTTTTATTATATATGTGATATAATATTAGGGTTTAGGCATCACTTCATTAACCAGTTTCTTTTCACAAGAGAGATGGCCTCGTGAAATCCTAATCTATTCCCCCCTAATAGGTGCCTATACTACCTAAAAGAAGGATAATTTCTCTCTTCTGTTCTAATAGATGTTGGTTTTCAACCAGTGCTCGTGAATTGATTAGAATAGCAACACTTGGAGCTCTCAAATCTTTCTTGCATACAATTGGGAAATCACGCTATAAATGTTATATATCCATTTCCCTATTGATTGATTCATGTGTTTGATTATGTTCATGCTCTTATGATAGATATTACGAAATTGTTTCCTGAAATTCCGATATACATGCATATATATGTTCCTACAATGGTATCATTCTTACCTAATTCATAATATTCATATGATCAATGAGATATTCCCAGTTCTAGTGGTTGTTGTGGATTCAGAAAACAAGACATCTTAGTCTTGGTTTTTCCAGCACCTGAAGACTATATTAACACAAACTGCAAGAAATGATTGGGCAATAATGTTTGATAGGCATAAGGTAATATGTTCATCATTATGTTTTTGTGTATTCGTCGCAGGGGGAAGATGTGCTTACATGTTTTGTTGTATTCATTGCAGGGGGTAGATCCTTCACTGGATGTTTTGTGGTTAAAGGTGTTGATTAAGAAGGTATTGTGTAAGACATCTATGCGAGAATTTTAAATATGAGTATCCTGAAATTGTGATGCACAAACTGTTTAGGACAGATGTGAAATCGTATTCAGCTTTCAGTTTCAAGAAGTCACTACAGAAGCTGCAAAGCACTGTAGGTCTAGGTGCAATTAAATGGTTTAAGAATGTGGGTCCCTTAAAGGTGGATTAGGTGGAAATATGATCCTACATTACGCAATGATGACTGTACAAATAATTTTGTGTAGAGCTTTAATTCAACTATTGGAGTAGACAGGTGATATCCCATACTCACTTTGCTTCAAGGTATACTTTAGTCAACATCTTCTATGCATTGTTTTAATAATTTACATGTGTTCTCATTAATGATTTTTTGGTTTTATGCAAGGGTGGGGAGGATAGCAATGGTAAGACATGCGATCAGGCAACAAGTAAGTGAAATATGGGCAGATGGAGTGTGTCCTAACATCATAGAAAAGTTAAGGGTAATTGTAAAAGACTCGAGGACATGTCATTCATACCCATTAGGTAGGGGGGTATGAGATTGAAGATGGTAGAAGAGTCTTTCCAGTTTCACTCACCAACAAAACTTACTTCGGCAAAAGATGGAAGATTAGTGGCATCCCATAGAAACATGGAGTAAGGGCAATATTGGATGCTGGAAAAGAGCCACTTGTGTCAGTGAATGATTTTACATGTCCAAGTATAGACAAGCGTATAATGGGAATATCTCACCCATCCCAAATCAAGAACAACGGCCTGAGATGGACTTACCCAACCTTACTCCGCCTACCATGTAAAGAGGAGTTGGGAGACCTTATAGAAATAGAAGAAAGGAGGAAGGAGAGCAACAAAAGGGGAAAAGAAGCACAACAGTTCAATGCAAAAAAATGCAGAGCTTTTTGGCACAACTCCAAAACCTGTAAAAGAGGTACGACTGCTAGGGAGATACAACAAGAATAGGGAGGTCAAGTACCACCAAGAGGACCAGGGCAAAAAGGGAAAGGCAATGTTGGAAAGACAAAACCTCTCACAAGATGAGGTTAATGATCACAACCTAATTGATTTGGTGATTTCAGAATCACAACCAATGAGCCAAGGAGCAGATCAACAGTCGTCAAGTCAACCCCCATCATGTCAGCCAAGAAAAGGGAAGTCAATGAGGAAGACCATGAGCTAATCAACAGTTAGACTTGGTGAAGAGGAAGATGTCAGTGCCAAAAGAAAGAAAATCATGGACAAAATTTCAATGCTTGTGGTTGATTTTGGGTGGTGCGAAAAACTCTTATTTTTGTCTTATTTTCCCATACTCCACAAATGATATGTGTTAATGGGATTTTTTGCAACTCTTACCTCTACCTTGTTTGTTGTTGTCACTGTCAGTTTTTTTCGGGGAAAAATAGTATTACATTAGTTTTCTTTTTGGATGGAACATGCCTTGTTGGCAGGAATTAAAATATTAGACATCAATGTTGTATTGGAGATGCACATTTTGAACATTGTTGTGAAATGCAAAACATTGGAGATTAGTTTTTGAACATACCTTGTTGCCTTTTCATTAGATATGCATTAGCGATCACGGTACAACCTAATTATCCAAAATCACTACCAAAAAAAGCTCATATAGTGACGGATTTTCGGCGACGGATATATATTCGTTTCTAATTTAGAGACGGAATATTAATAATCCGTCTCTAAATTTAGGGACGGATTATCAATGTCCGTCTTTAAATTTTGGGACGCATGTTAAAAATCCGTCTCTAAATTTAAATATGAATATTTTATTGCACTTCTTTAATTTAGAGGCGAAATCCGTCTCTAATTTAGGGACGAATTTTAAAAAATCCGTCTCTAAAAGTTAGAGACGGATTTGAAAAATCCGTCTCTAAATTTAAATATGAATATTTTATTGCACTTATTTTATTTAGAGACGGATTTTGAAATTCCGTCTCTAATTTAGGGACAGATTTTTAACACCCGTCTCTAATTTAGGGACGGATTCTTAAAATCTGTCTCTAAATTTAAATATGAATATTTTGTTGCACTTCTTTAATTTAGGGACGAATTTTGAAAATCCGTCTCTAATTTAGAGACGAATTTTGAAAATCCGTCTCTAATTTAGAGACGGATTTTAAAATCCGTCTCTAATTTTTGGACGGAACTTTAGAGACGGATTTAAAAATTTCGTCTCTAAAGTCAAATATAAATATTTTATTGCACTTCTTTGATTTAGAGACGGATTTTTAAAATTCGTCTCTAAATTTAGATATGATTATTTTATTGCACATCTTTTATTTAGCGACGGAATTTGAAAATCCGTCTCTACATTAGGGACAGATTTAAAAAATCGTCTCTAAATTAGGGACGGATTTTTGAATCCGTCCCAAATATTTCTTCTACATATTACCAATATTGCTTAGTGAAGTATACAAGTTTTATTTGGTGTAGTTGGTTGGAGCTTCTTCTCGTCTCTTTGAGGTCACAAGTTCGATTCCTACGAACAGCGTTTCTTGCGACTGTGGATTCCCTTTATCCTTTCCCTTGTAGAGCTGAACCAGGTTTACTTGAGTGATATTCCGAACTGGTAATGAGATTGACTTGAACTAGGTAGGTAATAATAGGTGATTAAATATAATCACGATAATATTAGGAACTATCTTGTTGTTAGTTATGTTATTTTTTAAATTTTCAGTGAATTTAGAGACGGATTTTGAAAATCCGTCTCTAACTCGAATTAGCGATGAGGCTTTTAGAGAGGAACAATATCCGTCTCTAAATCCGTCTCCAAGCCCATATATCAACGGATTTGACCGATTTACGGACGGATTTTGTCCGTCGCTAAATGGATTTTTTTTTTTGTAGTGAATAGGATTAACCACTAAATTAACCTAATTACTAATACATTAACCACAAAATGTCCCTTGTCCCAATATCTAAAACATTAAACCACACAAGATGACTAACCCAAACTATCTCAATCACCCCATCATAACAACCACCAAAAGGACATATATAACTAACCCAATTTTTAAAAAATCTCTATAAAAAATATCTAGGTTAGGAAGTTTTGCCTTCACATCTTCAACCTCTTGGCTTATTTGCGTCAAATGGCCTTCATCAATTTGCGAATTTGTAGCATCACTATGCAACACACCTTCTTCCCCTCTTCTGACTATGTGATTGTTGTTGAACCATACATGAAATACTGGCAATAATCACACTTGAAATAAGCTTTCCTTGGATTGCATTGTGAATGAGAGATATGCAATTTAACGAATTTTTGAGGACTATAATTACATTTTGGTGCAAAATTTTTATACTCATTTCCCACATCGATTGGTGAATGGTAAGAGGAAGACATTGTTTGTGTTCCAAGGAGATGCGAAAAATATGAAGAATCTTGGTTGCAAGTTGAAATTTAAGAAGAAAGATAAATTGGGGTAAATTGGGGGGGGGGGGAATCCTATAAATATAGATTTCTTGACGGGCAAAATTAAAATAATCCAATAACTACATTAAACATATAACACTAACGTAAGGTTAACGACAGGGGTAATTTGTGTAACACTTTATAAGTTAAGGGGCACAGTGTTGAAAGTTAAAAAAGGTGGGGTACAATGTATAAAACCAAAAACAATGGGGTACAATATAGAAAAACCCAAAAGTGGCCTTGAATAGTCATGCATATGCAAAATTATAATGTCATTCAAAGATATAAAATAATTATATGAAACTTATTTTTCGAGTTTCACCCACTCATTAAATATCAATTTTAAATCCTCCCCAATGAAGTCACCTAATTACAGGTGTGCATTTATTACCTACGTGAGATGAGTGCGTATTTGATTATCTCATTGTAAAGGTTTTTGTTTTGAATTTTTTTTAAAAAAAGAAGTTGCCCACAATCAAGGAAGGCTCATAAACCTAATTGGATATTGGAAAACCATAGGAACATCATAAAGACCTATCTAATGTAGATTTTTCATTCATGACTTCATAATTGGTTAATGAACCAAAGGTTGAGTTTGGGGATGATGGAACAAATATGATCATGAATCAAATTCACCCCTTTTTGGCCTTTACTTAGCACGTTTCATGTTTGAGGGAGTATTGTTATGAATATTAATAACCACGTAATATTTTCATGCAATATACAAATTAATATATATATGTCGGTTCATTAAACATGCAAAAGACTAATTTCTAATGATGTGTTATTTATGCAATCAAATTACTGCAAACCGAATCCAATTGCCCAAATTATTTGAATTTAGCACTATAATATTTATTTAGTTATTTGATTAGCAATAATAAACATATGAAGTGATAAAAGCATTAAAGCATATGAGCATACATGTGAAAAATAATGAAATATAAAAGGAATATGAAGAGGAGATTAAAAGTTAGAATACTAAAGAAAAAGCACGATCTCTTTGAGGATCTACATCACAACAAATAGATTGTTAGTAAAATAAAGAATTAATTGGAATTGAGTCTCAGGATTTATACCTTTGTCGCATGGGTCTTCTATAATGATTCGTAGGAGGAACAATCTTAAAGCTTGAAAAATGAAATTCGAATGTAGTTTGTGTGTTTGAATATATGTTTGAGTTTTGTAGTATGCAAGTGTAGTAGGAAGGTTGTGGTAAAAAAAAATTTCGTAAAAAAGGCATGTCTGTTTATAAGAAAATAAGTTCGAAAATCAAGCGAAGAGGTTAACCTAATCTTGCGCTCAGCGCACGAGCCTTTCACCTAACGGAAGCTTCGTGCGTCATTGCAGTGCTCTTTGCTTTTCTTCATTTTGTAGACTATCTCGATGTTGCTCACGATTACTCGATGCACATTATTCAACGCAATCTAAGTATTTTTCCAAAATTAAAAGATTCATTTTATCCTTTATTTAATATATTATCTTTTGATGTTCAAAATCATTTATCATAAGGAATAAAATCGTATTTTCATTATATCTTTGGTTTAAGGAAATATACTTAACCATAATTGCTCCTTCCTAGGGATGCTCAACCATAATTGCTCGCCTCTACCACATTAACCTGACCCTCATGATGACTTGCACAAAATCTCACCCGCCACTACTAAATTGACCAAGTCTAATCTAGAAGTCAAAAGGGACTTTATTAAGGTTGTAATGGGGCTAGGTTAAAGGTGTGGGTGACAATTTAGGAATGTGGTGCAAAAAGGGTAAAGTGAAGTACAAACTAGGGGTAAAAAATTCCCCAACCTAGTCCTACCACCAACTCAAATCGAAATCTCACACATAACTTTAATTCTCGCTTTGATTTTCATTTGTTGAACATTAATTTTCAGTTTTTTGAACATATTTTGCATTTCTCAATAATTTGATCTTTCTTTCTTTTATTTTCAATGGAAATCCATATGAAATAACAAGAGCTTTCTTTCTTTCATTTCTTTTGCCTTTTTTGTTTGCGATTTTCTACAAATTTGCAATTATACACACACATTAACTTAATTTCAACCAAAGGATTAATATCAAAACAACTTAACTCAACACACACTAGGCATGTACTCCACGTTGGGGAAAGTTTGGCCATGACTTATTATGAGGGTTAAGCAAAAATAGGATAGAAAGGCTCAGATGGGTTGAGAAGCGGATAATTATGCCGGTATAATAGCTTTTTGGCTTTTGAGCTCCTATTTCTAGCAAAAAGAATTGCCCTAAATCATTCTTTTTATAGGCTCGTTCTTATGCATTTTTGGGGAGCTAAAATGTAAGTCACAAGTTAGGTGATCAATGGCGAGGGTTGTAAATGAGTCTTACGAGGTTCTTGGCCCTCCTTCGGGGTTCATAGCACAAGGGACAAGGAAATCCAATCAACCAACTCGCCTAATTTCAAAAAGACTCTACCAAAAGTTATTGTTCTCAAGGACAAGTTAAAGTCACAACAAGACTTTAAATCAGTCAAATGCCCTGGGTCCATGTCAATGGCCTTGTCAAACCTTGCACCAATTCTCTTAATGGACTAGACTCCAATGGATGTGAAATAGAACAAAAATATTAGACATGAACAATATAGTAATTGGAAAAAAAAAAACAAAGTCATAATGACTACCTTCAAGTAGATTGAGCATAGGTAAATCTCTATGAGCTTTGGTGTAAGCATTGAAACTTTCAACAAAGTTTGTAGTATTGCGATCACAACTGATTGTTGTGCCAAAAATGTACCTAAACCACTACTCTGATGTGGTGTATATGTATGATGCAACATCAACATCAAAATCCATGATCTTCTCCATAGCCTTGTTGAAGACATAGGTGTTGTAAGCATTTGCTGCAATCCCGAACAGCTTATGGAAGGTTGTTCCACTCGAGCCTAAATTTTCGTAGTTTAAGTAAAGGTGCTGGCAACACACCCTTCTACTTGCCTTGGGGAACACCTCATGAACAGCAGCATCAACCCCTCTCATCCTATCACAAATGAAGCACCAGTCATCCTTGGTGCACTCTTAGTGTCAACTATCACATAGACAATAAAAAAAAATCTCATTATTACCATCCACACCAAGAGCTGAAAGCAAGATCCCCTTATAGTATCCACTCAAATGTGACCCATCAATGCTTAAGACCTACAACCCCTTAAAAATCCTCTGACTTGGGGATCAAAAGAGAAAAAACAAGCCTTAAACTTAGGTGTCACTTGACCTGTGATCCCTGTCCAACTTATCAATGCATATCACCCTGGGTTAGTGGCTTTAATAACCTCAACATATGTGGGCAACAAGCTATAAGCCTCAACAAAACCCCCATAAATCTGCTCCTTGCCCATGACCTTGATTTTATAAAACAGTCTTTTCTTCACTATCACTATAAACCTCTCTTCGGTGATCTTTTGTAAATCTTCCACTGGAACTTCAGGACTGCTTTTAATTACATCAAGTAGGTGCTTACACAACCAACTTGAAGACATCATGGGGTTCTCCTCCAACCTTCCACAGGTTGTGTGTTCCCCCTTGATAGTCTTTATGGCCCAACTGATCTTGTCAGTTAACCTGGAAGCATGTATCCTCCATTCACATGCTTGCATGATACAAGCAGCAATAAACCTCTTGTTGTCAGCCTTCATAACACAAAGGGCAAACCCCTCTTGAATGCAAAAGTCTCTCAAAACTTCTAGAAAGACCTCCCTAGTTGGAAAGATCAACCAAGGCTCTAGTACAATACTACCATATGGCTACTCAGTCCGTATTTTCCCATTCTTGTACACCTTGTCCATGGTTGAGCTTCCATCTAGGTAGTCCTCAAAACCAAGCTCAAAAGATCATCATCTAGGAGGTTATCCCCCTCTTCCACCACAAACTCACCTAGCACATCATCATCCTCCCCAGCAATAAAATCTTCATCGTCACTGTTCTCAGCATCTCCAACATCATCACCAAATCTAGTCCAGGCAGTCTTTTTCTCCTTCCACTACCTTTCTTTTTTGTCCCTTGAGGTTTCGGAACATAGGTGCCCTGCTTTTTAGCTTTGCTTTTAGGGACTTTATAAGAAGAAGGCCTAATCCTTTTACCCTTGCCTTGTACTAATGGTGCTGGTGATGTAGGCTGGGAAAGTGGAGGTGAAGATGGCTCAAAGGGGGTGGGTTGTGAGGGAGTGGCCTGTGAGGGGGTGGGATGTGAGGAAGTAGGTTCTGAGGGGGTGGGATCTTCTTGGGCGGGCAGTGAGGGGGTGGTTTATGGTTTAGGGGCATTCTTCTTATTGGGCCTTGGTGTGAGCTTTTTCTTCTTAGGGGTTTGTTGCTTAGTTGATGTGATCTTCTTCCTAGGTGTTGTTTTTGGAGTCTCTTTTTCTTTGGTGGGTTGTTGTTTTGTGGTGGGTTATTCTTGTGTTTGAGGCTCAGGTTCTGGTTGGGAAGTGTCAGGGAAGAGTTCATCAGCTTCTTGGGTTGAGTACACCCTCATGTAATCAACCTTAATATGGTCTACTAACAATACAAAAACCTCCACAGCAATACAAAATCCCTTAGCATACAACCTCTCTTCCTCCAATCTCCTCTGCTCCTCCCCTCTTCCACTTGTCTCTTAATCTCCTCTTCCCTCTCCCTTTGTAAAATCTCCTGCACTCTCCTAATATTCTCAAGCTTTTCCCTCTCTTCCTGATCCTTCTTTGCAAGAAAATACCTAAAAACTTGGCAAGGCTCTATAGTCTCCTCTACCCATACATCAATGGTATCCTTGCCCCCACACCCAAACTTTCATCAAATCAGAATCAGTCCTGAACTTTATTTTCTTCTTAGTCCTAGGGGTTTCAACTAATAACCTAAACAGTTTACGTAAATACACATTTTGCTTCACTGATTCCTCAAGAAAATCCTCACATAAACCCATTAAATGACATAAATCACTCTCCTCCACCTAACATCAAAATCATGGTTATTGTAATGTACCAATAACCACACAGCAGCCATCCTAATAACAAGATTGACTCCACATCAAACACAAATTAAAGTATACACTAAAATTATAAAAATCTTGAAAAAAAAAGACAATTACAACAACATTATAATCTAACCCTAACATCAGATAATAACACAAAAAATGATACGTGCAACAATCAGATGTTAACTAAGTTTCAAAGAACTTTAGAATGAAGAAAGGAAGTAAAATTTTACCCTTTGAAGAACTTGAACCGTCGCTTTATATTTTTTCAGTTCTTCGCAATTCTAGAAACTCTTGCTTTTTCTTCACTCTTTTCTTCAAATTTTTGCATTCAAAAATAATCACACCAAACAAACTCGCAAATGTTCAACAACTGAATCAAGAATTTTCTTCAAAGGCTCGAGTTTTAGGGCTCCATGGATGACCTAGAAAAGAGGAAGGAAGTTGATGGGGCAAATCTTTTTCGAACTGAGTTCAAGATGTCCGACAAGGGGGTATCATTATATCGCCACATATTAATGGCATTCTTGTAACACTAGTGGAAAAAACCTCATATGTCACTTTGTATCAGATGCGGTTTTTGTAAAAACTGCATCCGAAAATGAACAAAAAAATGGGATGGAAGTTTGGCAAACATAATCGGATGCGGTCCTTAAAAAACCGCATTAGATTGTTAAATCATATTATTTTTAACTCTCCTTACTAGGTGTAGTATTTTCAAAACCCCAACTAGTTGAATCCCCTGGCTGATTTGACTTGTCAAGACCCCCATGATCATCAGCACTTTGTGCAGATTTCTTCAAGGTTGAGTCAATTGGATGTCCCTAGGAAGCTTGAGATTTTCCCTCTGATCTTTTGGAATCCCAACTACCGACGTCACCTTCAGAGGCCTTGTCCATATTCCAGTCACCAGCGCTTTCTTGATTATCTCACCAGGATTCATGGGGGAAATCTAATGTTTCTTGGAAGAAAGACTCAAATGAGAACTCTCAGGGTTCCGATTGGGACTCTCCAAAGGCTAATGCTGGAAATGAGAGTGAGTCACAGTCACCATGAGGACAGCCAGGTGGGTCAGGCTGGAAGAAAAAACGCTCTGAAGGAGGTCGTCGTGGCTGGGGCTCTTCGAACTCTGGTGAGTGGAAAAGTAGGATGAATCGGCCCCCGAAGCAACATGGAGGACCAAATGATGATTCTACTAATGTGGCATTTACTACTACCAGAAAACGGATGGACTTTTCTCATTTGAAGAGCAATGTGTTCTATCTGAGGTTGAATCAATCATGCAGTCTATTCGAAGAATTATACATCAATCAAGGTAAATTTGAAACCAGTTTTTACTTTTTTTATTTGTTAATGCATATATTAGATTAAAATTGTGGCTATGATTGATAAATAAAAGAACAAAGTCAAACATTCTATGGCTTGTTTGGTGAAAGAAGACAAAGAAGCCCCCCCCTCTCACTGCACACACCCCCGTGCACAGTCCCCCAATGAAGGTCATTTAGGGTCGATTTTAGACCTTCATGTTTATTTTACTTAAATTCTCACATTTAGCCACATGTAAAGACATATATAGTACAATTAACTACATATATGACCATTAGAGTTAAGAAAAACCATTTCTCATGCTTTGAAACCCAATTTCGGTAAATGAAGGTGATTTAGGGCCGATTTTAGACTTTCATGTTCATTTTCCTTAAATTCTCATATTTAGCCACATGTTAAGACATATATAGTACTAATAGCTACATATATAACCATTAGAGTCAAGAAAAACCATTTCTCATACTTTGAAACCCAATTTGGGTAAATGAAGGTCATTTAGGGCCGATTTTAGACTTTCATGTTCATTTTCCTTAAATTCTCACATTTAGCCACATGTTAACACATATATAGTACTAATAGCTACATATATAACCATTAGAGTCAAGAAAAACCATTTCTCATGCTTTGAAACCCAATTTCGGTAAATGAAGGTCATTTAGGGCCGATTTTAGATTTTCATGTTCATTTTCCTTAAATTCTCACATTTAGCCACATGTTAAGACATATATAGTATTAATAGCTACATATATAACCATTAGAGTCAACAAAAACCATTTCTCATGCTTTAAAACCCAATTTGGGTAAATGAAGGTCATTTCGGGCCGATTTTTGACTTTCATGTTCATTTTCCTTAAATTCTCACATTTAGCCACATGTTAAGACATATATAGTACTAATAGCTACATATATAGTACTTATTTAAAACTCCATTTGTAGGATTCTTTCACCACCTCCGAGATAAACGAGGTTCGGGATTTGCTAGCACGCTACCTGACCGACATTTGCATGTGAGGATGATGTCGCGGCTTTGAACTTTTTTTGTTAGGATTATGTTATTAGCTACACTCACTTCATATGTTTATTATTGACTTCATATGCTTTTTTGTTCGGATTTTAGTACTTATTTATAACTTCATTTGTAGTACATTATGAATATTATAATATAATTTTGAGTACTTTATACGACGCGTGCGTGAGATGTTTTCTAATTATGGTAGGTTTAGATACAAGCTTTAAATAAATATCATATATATAATATTAATATATATATTAATATATATATATATATATATATATATATATATATATATATATATATATATATATATATATATATATAATATATATATTATAATATTATATATATTATATATATATATATATATATATATATATATTATGTATATATTAAAAACATGATGCGGTTCTGGAGAAAATCACATCAGATTGTACACCTAGAGGTCCAAAACCTTGGCGCCAAGACCATAATCTGATGCGGTTTTCCCTTAAAACCGCATTAGATTATCATTTCTAATTTGGTTTTGGACCGCATCAGAATGATTTAGACACCTGCTTGCGAGCCCACCTGTTGCGGACCAAACCGCATCCGAAAGCCCACATTTGACCGCATCACTTTGGGTTTTTTCCACAAGTGTAAATAAGCACTAACGTTCGTTAACTATAAGGGCATTTAATGTTCATAAACAGTAACTGAGGGATACACGGTGTATTTTCAAAAGTGCGAGGGCATCCCGTGAATTTTGTGAAAACTCGAGGGCATTTGGTGAAAAAAACCATATATACAAACTTTAAATTGCGAATAGTCATGTTATATAAAAAATAACGCATTGTTCAGGTTTAAACCTCTTATATTCAAGTGGATGTATGGGTCCCCAAGGAAGTCGCCAGCCTGTGGTATTCGATTTTTTACCGTCTTAATTAATTGTCTGAATTCCACGAAATTAAGTATCTCATTGGACTATGTGTTTTAGAAAAAATTGAAGCTGCCACTCTATTAGTACTGAATAGGAATAGATTTTGATGTGAATTTAAAGGCTATCTTTGAGTTCTTGATTAAAAGAATGAATCTTGGATGAATCTTGAACCAAGAAAGCAAATCTTGATCACTATTTAAGGTTTAAAGTCGAGTTATTTAACACTTGATCAAACGTTTTATGATTGATTATTAAAGAAACTAAGTAACAAGGATATGCAATTGTCAAATCCTAACCAAGGTTTGATAATAACTAGGGTTGCATTCACTGTTAAAGCTTTGGATTCTCTCATAAAATGTTAATTCCACAAGGAATAGGTTAAACACAAAATAATACTCTACCTTTATTCATGATAATAGTCGAACTATATAAACCATACATGAGTCCTAACTCTAATGCAACTAACAAGCTTAAAGATAAAGCACAAACCAAAAAAGATAAAAATCCTAGGTCACGACTAAACACAACACATGCCTATATTAAAAGATAAACCAAGAAGACTCATATCAAGACTCGATGACAAAGGAATTAGACTCCTAAATATAATAGGATTCCTTCATCACTCAAACACCTAAAAGATAGAGTTATAATGCAATTAAAATACATAGTCTCCTAACAGAGCTAAGAAACTACATAAGTGTTCTAACAGAACTATTAGGACTTGTCACCAAATTCTACTCATCCACGCATCATATACTCCCCTTGTATGAAAAAACTTGTCCTCAAGTTTAGTCTTTGAAACATGGAATTAAGTCACACGAAAGAAACGTTGCACATATGCCACCTCCTAGCAACACTTTGAACTTCTCGTAACCAACCTTCTCAACAACATCAAAGGGACCTTCATCAAGAGGTTCGACATGCTTATGACTCCCCTGAAGTTTTTGAGCTGCAAGTGACAAACAAACCATATACCCCACATCCAACTTGGTACCCTTACGTAATTGCAACAATTGTTGTCGATGCTCCTTCTTGATGCTTGCGATTTCTAACACCTCACCATGGCACGAACTTAAACACACATGAGCCCCATCTTTCTTCCCTCTGCCTTTGTCTTGCTTTGAATAATGATATTTTGGTGGTAATTGCTCGAGTACCAAACGCATAGCACCCAAGAGCACCGACTACTCATCTGTCCTCCCATTATGAAGCACAAACCGATCACTTTGCCATGGACTCTCAAGTAGTAAAGAATATGATGTCCTAGGTATGGCATCACACCATATCTCATCATGATATGCACCAACCTGGAAATTAACCAAGGCTTGCTTTCTCACCCACACGCCACCTTAATCATTCAACCAATTTTTCTTGTAAGTATTAGGGTGCTCTCTTGTCGGCAATTGCAGCTTATCCACCATAGTTAAGGAACAAACATTCGCACATGATCCACTATCAATGATAAAGGAACAACCTTGATCCATGACTAAGCAAGTTGAGTGAAAAAGATTTTACCTTTGAGCATCTTCTTGCTCATCTTGAAGTTCCGCCAACAAGGACCTACTTAACACCATCACTTCATGTACCTTCTCCGGACTACACTTGGCTTGGTTACTCCAAAACTCATCATTAGTCATATCAACCATGTCGTGTTGTGATGCCATGTTGTGTTCTTGCTCACCCTCACCTGCCTTGTTTTGCACCAAGAAGTTATAGTACTCTTCCCTCGACACCATGGCACAATTAGGGCAATTTCGAGCCACATGCCCAAACCCATGACACTTGGAACATATAGTTTTCTTCATGGCTGGCTCCTTGGAAGTTCCAATAGTGAGTGTTCCTTTCAAAACACCTATAGTATAGTATAGTGTGTATGTATATATATATATATATATATATATATACATATATATATATATATATACATATATATATATATATATACATATATATATATATATATACATATATATATATATATATACATATATATATATATATATATACAATATATATATATATATATACATAATATATATATATATATACATATATATATATATATACATATATATATATATATATACATATATATATATATATACATATATATATATATACATATATATATAGAGAGAGAGAGAGAGAGAGAGAGTCAGGATCCGGTGAGAATGAATAGTTATGTGAGAATAGATTAGTATGTGAGAATTAAGTTCAAGCGTTTGATCAAAAAAGAACTAATGGCTGCGATTTGCCATAGCAGTAATAACAAAATCACAATTTTCTTAGCAAATTTTTAGCGGCAACATTCCAATTAAGCGTTAACAGTGCTTTTCACTGGGGGAAAAAAATCCATACCTCTCATCATCGACCAATTGATTACAAACTAAAATCTGAACTTTTCTATCCAGATCAAAATTCATCCATCAAGTAATTATCATCAGGTACGAATTATAAACGTTATTCATAGAATTCGATTTTTTCAAAATTGATGTACTTACATATTATTCTTAATTCATATATTCTGTAATTATTTTCACATACTTTAATCGAAAATTAGGTCTTTTAGAGACTATACTTGATGGCGATGGATTGTTATTGGAATTTTTGTTCATATTCTACTTTTTCTCTCTCTATTTTGAGTATTTTCCTTAATTTTAGTTTTAATTTTGCATCTTTTATTATGTTCCTGATGGATTGAATTTATAGATTGTGTTTTTGGAGGATTAATTATTATTTAAGTTATTGATGCAAATTTTATGACGTTACTTTGCCTTCTATTTTTTCCTAAATCTGCTTGAATCGTCAGAAGAAAATTGATCATATAGACTACCTATTGATGGATGCCAATTGAATTGAATGTTGAGACTCGTATATCAAGGCTTGTGCTGGAACAGGAAAAGGATGATAATATTGGAGTATCCACACCCAAGACTTCAAGCGAAGAAGTTAATGATAATTTGAAGAAGTTGGTGATGAAATGTTTGATGTTATGTACAAGTATTTAGGATTATTTGTCAAAAACTACTATGTTTTTCTTTTTTGTTTTCAATTTTTTTTTGGGTAATGAATAACTAGAAACTACTTGATTATGGTCTTTCCTAACATTAAGCTTACAAATTTTAGAAATTGAGATGAAGAAGCTAGTGTTTTTTTTCTTCTGCTTCTGATTTTTGTACATTCTGATTGCTTGTTTAGAATTGGGGATTGTCTATAGAGAAGATGACTTACATTTGAGTTGTCCATAGGTCTTTGCAAATCACTTGACATATTAGTTTGTGATTTGAAGAATTTGATCCGATTTGTATTGTGGTTGTGTAGTGTTTGGAGAATTTTGTTCTAAGTATGTTGCTTTTTGAAGAATTTGATCATTTGTTTTGTTTGGCTGGGTAATGGGTACGCAATGGGTACAATCAAATGATTTTGGTCATGTACATCAGTGCTACACTCTATGTACATCGGTGCTACACTACATGTGTACATCAGTGCTACACTACATGTACATCAGTGCTACACTCTATGTACATCGGTGCTACACTACATGTGTACATCAGTGCTACACTACATGTACATCAGTGCTACACTACAAGTACATTAAATATTAAGGACATTATTAAGTATTCCTTTTTTTAACTGAGATTTAATTTCGCCCATGTGCTTGAATGTTATTATGAATGTTTGGCATTGAAGAAGAGAGTTTCTTTTAAGTGAGCTGGAACTCATGTACATTTCTTTTAACAAAGTTGGAACTCATGTACATTGATTAGGTCTTTGCCATATGTACATCATCAGTAACACACAAGTACATTAAATCTCTTATAAATATAAAAGTTGGATTTTGAGCAATATCATACACAAACATGAAATGTGATTTATGTATATGTAATTAATTCTTATGAATCTTTCAAGTAAGGTTTTCATTATGTCTTTCAATTAATATTATTGTGTTCTTTTTCTGGATTTTTGAATATTTCATGGACTCTCATCCTACGATTATGAAAGACCCTAATCAACATACTCCAACAACACAAGTAGCAGGTGAATGATCGGCTTTAACATAAATTAGTTTGTTAGATACTATTTGATGATACTAGTGTTCACATTTTCATGATTAATTAGTTGGTTAGATACTATTTCACTTGCTTAAAATTTTGTTTTGCTATATATTTGTGCATACATAAAAGTTAAGCTTAATTCATATATGATATATGCTTTCCTTTTCAGCTGAGAGTGCTCTAGTACTTAGTTCTTTCAATACCACTACATGGGTTAAACCTAGAGCACGCCCTTTTGTTACCCCGGGAGGAACAATGGAGTTAATGCCTTTGTGCTCTAATGAGTTAACACTGAGATGGGGTTGAAGTTTGATACTTTGGAAGAAGGGATTAAATTCTATATATGATGCTTATGCTCTACATTGTGGCTTCAACAGTCAAAAGTCAACGATTAACAAGAACAAAGTGGTGTTGTTGCAATAAAATATTGCTTATGCAATAAGGTGGGTTTTAAAGAGAAGCGTATGGCAAAGAATGAGGATGAACTCAAACAAAAGGAGGATGGAAAGCTGCTACTAGAAAAAGGTTGGTGACAAGAGTGGGGATGTAAAAATCAATTAGTTCTTAAGATTCGGGAAGAAGGGGGATATTTTGTCAAAAACTTATATGAAGGACACGCCCACCCTCTTTACACACCGAGTTGTAGGAAATTTCAAAAGCAAGGTAGAAAAATGACAATTTTGCACAAGAAGTTCGTAGTTGACAATTCAAAGTTGAATATTAGACCAACAAAACGTTTTAGAATCTTAAAATAGAATGTTGGTGGATATGACAATATTATAACTTCAAAGCAAGATTTGAAGAACTTCTCAAGGGATTTAAAAGCATATATTGATGACTCTGATGCTGAAATGTTTGTGGACAATTTTAAAATGAAAAAGTTGTCTTGGAGTGCCTTCTTTTATGGAGGTGGATAATGAGAAGTGTCTTACTAAGGCTTTGGATCCTATTTGTAGGAAAAACTATGCTTTGTTTGGGGATCTGGTCTCTTTGACACCACTTTTGAGACTAATCGGTACAATATGGTCTTTGTGCCTTTCACTGGTGTCGATCACCGTAAGAGATGTATCACATTTGGTGTCGGTTTCACTACCAAGGAGAACATAAGCTCCCTTTGTGTGGTTGTTTACCACTTTCTTGATAGCAATGGGAAATAATGAACCCACTTGCTTGATAACGGGCCAAGATTCTGCGATCAAAGTTGCGGTGAGGAAAGTGTTTAGAAAACGGGGAATCGGTTTTGCATGTGGCATATAATGGAGAAGGTGTCTCTCAAAATCGATCGAGATCTTCTTAAAGAAACAAAATTTCATAAAAACTTATGTTTATGTGTATGGGACCTAGGATTAGAGCCTTTAGAATTTGAAGAAAAATGGAATAAATTGATTGGTGAATTTAAGTTGGAAACACATCAGTGGGTAACTGAGTTGTATAAGATAATAAAGTTGTGGATCTCTGCTTATTTTAGAGATTTATTCCTTGGCGGGATCATGAAAACAACTTCAAGGTCGGAAGGTGAAAAATTTCTTTACCTCCTTCACTAATCCCCATGTTACTTTTGTAGAGTTCTACATGCGCTTCGAAACTGCAATGGATTCATAAAGACACTCACAAGCTGAATTTAATTTGACAATGACTCGAAGAATAAATTTCCATAATGGAAGACACCCTAAGTCATTGAGAAGCATGCTTCAAAGGTATTTACTTACTCTACATTTTATCAGGTTCAAGAAAAGGTGTATAATGCTTGTTTTTCGTGTGGGGTTGAAGAGTTCAGAAAAAGAAAATGACTTGGAATTTGCCAAGACTAATGAGGTGAATCGTAAAAGAACTTTTGATGTTTAATAACACCAATTATGAAACGAATTGTTCATGCAAGATGTTTCAGAGACATGGCTTACCTTGTAGGCATATGGTTTGGGTATGGAAGTCAAAGAACCTAACCATGATTCCCGATAAATATGTTCTTAACAGATGGACTATAATGGCAACAAAAAAGCCAATATTTGACTTGGACGGAAATACTTTAGACCAATGCACTAGATTGGTGGACAAGAAGAAAATTTTGAATGAGTTATGGTCAGAAATCTATAGTATAGGCAGTGAGGATATCTCATCTTGTGCTTTATAATGCAAGTTCTTATTCTTCCAACCCAAAATAAAATTACTTATCGGAACTAGAAAGTAACAATGCCTTGTGGTTAATACAGTCCAGCCAGTCCCCCCCTCCCCCCCCACTCGTCTCATCTGCTCCTTCATATTCCCCATGTATTACTCCTTATCCTATAACACACTCTGCGAATTGTGATAATTTTTCATTGCGACATCATGTATTTCTTGCAACACTTGATGAGGGGGTTAAGCCCTCTAGCTTTAAACAGGCTATGCAAAATCCTAGTTGGCGTGAAACTATGCAAAAGGAGATCAGTGCTCTTAAGGATAATCAGATTTGGGTCCTGACTCCTCTACCTCCTGGTCAGAAAGCTTTGGGGTGCAAATGGGTCTACAAAATTAAATCTCACTCTGATGGTAGTGTTGAACGTCTCGAAGCTCGCTTGGTTATTCTTGGTAATCATCAGGTTGAGGGGATTGACTACAATGAGACACTTGCTCACGTTGCTAAAATAGTCATTGTTTGTGCTTTTCTTTCTGTTGCTGCAGCTTGCAATTGGGAAGCTCATCAAATGGATGTCCACAATGCTTTTCTTCATGGTGATTTGGATGAGGAAGTCTATATGAAACTTCTTCCGGGGTTCAGTAGCAGTCCTAATAAAGTGTGTCGTCTGCAGAAATCTCTCTATGGTCTTCATCAAGCACCCTAGTGTTGGTTCACCAATTTGGCCACTTCTTTGAGGCTATATGGTTTCTCTCAGTCTTATTCGGATTATTCTCTCTTCACTTATCGATGTGGCGATACTTGCTTTCATGTGTTGGTTTATGTTGATGATCGTATTATTTCGGGTAATGGCTCTACTTCTCTTTCTACCTTTAAACAATATCTTAGGGATTGTTTTCGGATGAAGGATCTTGGTCCTTTGAAGTATTTTTTGGGCATAGAGGTTGCGCCCAGAGGGTTTCTTTCTTTCTCAACGCAAGTACACCCTTGATATTATTTCTGAAACTGGCTTACTTGGCGCTAAGCCTGCTGACACCCCTCTTGAGCCAAATCATTCTCTGGCTTGCGATGATTGGTCTCCCTACTCGAATCTCGCTCAATATCGTCATCTTGTGGGACGCCTTACTTACTTAGCTTTCACGCGCGTAGATCTTCCCTATGTGGTTCATGTCCTTGCTCAGTTCATACATTCTCCTCAACAGCATCACTAGGTTGCTGCGTTGCGCGTGGTTCATTATTTAAAAGGGAGTCCTGGTCGAGGTGTCGTTCTTTCTTCTCCTAATGACTTGCATCTCACTACTTGGTGTGATTCTGATTGGTGAGTTGTCCTTTAACTCATCCTTCTGTTACTGGATGGATTGTGTTTCTTGGTTCTTCTCCCATCTCATGAAAGACTAAGAAACAACACATGGTTTCTCTCTCCTCTATTGAGGCTGAGTATAGGTCCACGGTCGATGTTACTGTTGAACTCAAATGGTTGTGTACTCTTCTTCGTAGTCTTAGATGTTTCTCACGCACCGGCTAGCTCTCTCTTTTGTGATAGTCAATCTGCGCTCTACATTGCTCAAAATTCCATCTTTCATGAGCGCATCGAACACATTGAGGTGGACGGTCACTGCATTCGTGATGCCATTAAGATGGCATTGTAGAAACCGCACATATTCCCACTACCGAACTACTTGCAGATATCTTCACTAAAACTCTTAGCGTACGACCATTTTTGTACTTGAATGGCAAATTGGGCATTCATGATCTCCATGCTTCAACTTGAGTGGGGTGTTGGACAATGCTTAGGTATATATATAATACTTTATTATATTAGACTTAGATGTCATATGGTGTATGAATAGGCCCACTTATAATACATGCATAGCATATATATATATATACTTTCTTGAAAAGCAGCAAATGACAATCATTAAAACCTAAAACTTACTGACTGCCGTGACGCAAACTTTATTATCTGAAAATTCTTGGGAAAAAGTGAGGATGATGGAGGAGATGGAAATAGACACTCTACCAATAGTATAAAACTACCGTTTTGACTTCTAAGAAGATGAGTGAGAAATCTAGAGAGAGAAAGAGAAAAAAGAAAACTAGAGAACCCAAACCCAAAGTCCCCAACAATTATCCTAGATCTAAAACCAGCAAAAAAGATGGATCTTCCATACTCCTCAGACTAGCAATTACCATAATCATTCTTCCCAAAAGCTTCACTTTATCCACCAGACAAAAATCAAGCCTCCCTCCAAGAAAACAAACTACTGAAATCAGTAAATTCAGAAAAAAAATAGAGCTACTCCATGGGTCAGAGAAAAAGCAATTGAGTCAAATTGATTCAAGTAGATACTATTATATAGTGATTAAAGGAGGGGAGGTTCAGATTTCGTTTAAAGGTGAAAACCCAGTCCAAACCAACTCCAAAGAAGACAAAAGTAGCTGGTATTTCAAAAACACTTGTAGAAGATTTCTCTGGTACCTTTTTAGAAACCTCAAGCCAAAAATACCAGATCTAGGGATTGTGGGGATTTTTTTCCTTTACTCAAACCAAAATTGCTTCCAAATTGGATATGGAGGTGTGGAAGCCGATGCGACTGACGGACGAAAGAGAAGGGAAACAGAGTTCTCGTTTGAAATCTCATGTCTACACAAAGCTCCAGGGAACGTTAACCAAAAAATCACTTCCAAGACACAGATCAAAGCAATGGCAAAAATTGAAGAAAAGTGAACGACAGACCCCTAAGTCAAAGACAACTCTTCCCTATATAAAGAGAAACAAGGTAAGTATTTTTATTTCATTCTTCTCTAAAAGCTTTATCTCCCCCTCTAGGAAAAGTGAAATTGGCTTTGTAATTTCTATATTCTGCTCAATGGCTGATAAGAAATCCTTCAAAGAGGCTGTAGTTCAGGGAACTAGTATAATACCCCCCCTTTCATAATCATCCCCCCTGGTCGAAAAAAGTTCTAATGAAACCCCTCATATGCATGCCCCCCCACCCAGTAACTCCACTGAAAAAGAACCCCATATCCCCAATCCTGAAAAAAAATCCTTCTGGTCAGACTCCCGTGGATGAGCTTCCACAAGTCCAAAAGGACATTGAGGAGCTCACAAATACCTGTCTTTTTGGTAAAATGTTGGGAGACCCTCTTGATATGCGTACAATCATCTCGAAAACTAAAGCCGATTGGAAAATGGTGAGAGGAGACGTTGAATACCTAGAACTAGGTAATCAGTGGATCCTCTTGCGATTTGCTAATGCGGCAGACAGGGGGTTGGTATGGGATGAGCGCCCCTGGCATGTTCAAGGGGAGCTTCTTGTCCTCCAACCCTGGAGGCCTTTCTTTGACCCTTTTTCTGAGGAAATTCAATATGTTGATTTGTGGATTCGTATCCCAAGATTCCCCGCTGAACTATTGAATGCTCAATCAGTAACAAACTTGGTTGAAATGAATAATGTGGGCAAGTTTATTAGGCTAGACCAAAGATCCCTCCTAAGAAACAAAATTCGTTTCGCAAGGGCATGTATTTCTGTTAATATTCTTGAGCCACTCAAAACTTATGCTGAAATTGTTAGAACAAGGGGTAAAACTTTCAAGTATCTTGTTTGGTTTGAAGATTTCTCTGAGGGTTGTGCCTTTTGTGGTGAGGTATCTCACAATATTGATGTTTGCTCTCTGCTTCACTCCCCACCCAAGGAAGTAAAAATAGTTCTCGAGAAAGCTCGTTCCTTTGCTAACATGGCAGGAGAGAGGCCCCCCCCCCCTTGCACTAGGCCAGACACGCACACCACCACGGGCCAGCCAGCCTATGTGGTTCACGCGAAGCCTAGGCAGAGGGCTAAAGCCTCTCCCCATGCTGATGGTATTGGAAAAAATAAGGATGATGCTGCCCCTTCCCATCCCACTCCTTCAGCCAAGGAGAGGGGACCTCGGACAGACCCTTTGATGCAAAACAATGGTAAGTCAGAAAATGCTAATGACTGGATTACAGTCCCTCTCAATGCAAAAGGTAAAAGATCTCTTCGTGTCGCTACTTCTAAAGTCCCTTATGCCCCCTCTAATGATGAGAAAATAGCTAATTTACCACTGAGTCCTCCTCCTTCCTTTATGGGTAAGCAACTTGAGGGTGAAATATGCACCCCTGATGCTGCTCCCTCTGTGCTGGAAATATGTGGCCAAAATGATAATCAACCCCTTCAGTTGATAATCCCAGACAATGACACTAATTTCATAGAAGATCAACTGGAAAAAATAGAAAAGGAAATGTGGAAAATGGATCCGGAAAAAGGACCAATCTTGCTAGACACTAATAGCAACAGCACAAGTCACTCCAACCTGCCTCTTAGTCCATTTCACTCATTGAATTCAGATGACTCTTTCTTGAAGCAAATTAAAGGCCTAGAGGTTGAGCAGCCAGGAAACTCCCATACTTCTCTCCCTTCGGATGCATCCAAAAGGAAGGAGAAAGATGGTGATGAAGATGATTCAGGTTCTACCTCTCTGAAGAGGGCAAGAAACTAACTTTCCAAGATAAGGTAAAATGAGTATTGGCTTTTGGAATATTAGGGGAGTTATGAGGAAGAATGCTCTAGTAGAAGTCCGTGATTTTTGTCGTGTCAACCATATTAGTATTATGGCATTATGCGAAATAAAACATGTCTCCCCCCCCCCCTCCATTGATATAGTACGAAAATGTGGTTTTAATTTTGTTGAGTACCTTTCATCATTTGGCCTCTCCGGAGGATTATGGTTGCTGTGGAAGGAAAATTTTGTAAACCCATTTAATTTGAGAGTTTTATTCAAAGCCAATCGGTTCATTGCAAGTGAAATTAGACTATTAAATTCTAATATTTCGTTTACTGTTATTTTCATATACGCCCCACCTAATTATGCAGACAAAGATCAGTTTTGGTGTGAATTATACCAATTTATGAACTCTCTCTCATCTATGTTTATTATAATAGGGGATTTTAATGAGATTGGATCAGCTCAAGAAAAGGAGGGAGGGGCAGCTCCTGCATTATCCAGATTTAAACGAATAAAAAAGCTAAAAAGCAACTTTAATATAATTGATATCCCTTTCACTGGTCAAATATTCACATGGAGAAAGAAAATCTTAGGTGAAAATAACATATGGGAAAGATTAGATAGAGTTATGGTCTCCCCACAATTTGTAGAAAAATTCCCAAGAGCCAACATAATTCACCATGTTTTTACGTCCTCAGACCACTGCCAAGTCCAATTGTCTTTTAACGATAATAGAGAACAAAGTAAAGCGATCCCATTTAGATTTGAAAAACAATGGACGTTTAGAAAAGATTTTTCAATCTTAGTAGCTAAAGTATGGAATAAAAGAATAATGGGCTCAAACATGTATTGCTTTACCCAAAAGTGTAAAATGTTGAAACAAAAAGCAAAAAAGTGGAGCCAAAATAAATTTGGAGACGTTTCAGGTCAACTAAGGAAAACAGACACCCAAATAAGTCTTCTTCAACCTCTCATTATCAATAACAGCGCTTCAACATCGAATTTAGCTAAGTATAGTCGACTTCTAAAAAAAAGACATAATTTACTCTCTTTTTCTACAGCATACTGGCAACAAAGAAGCAAGATAATATATTTAAAAATGGGAGATCAAAATAACACATTCTTCCACAGAGCAGCCTCAATTCGAAGAAATAGAAATTTGATAAAAAAACTACACTGCTCAAAACAATGTTAACTCACAGAACACAGAAATAATACGTAAACTTATTGAAATAGATTTCAAAGAAAGGTTTAAGTCAGACCCTTCAAGTAAATTTGATACAGCAAGAGACTTCCAAATTCTGGACCCTATTATCAGTCAAAAGGGAAAATGCGGAATTATGCGCCCAAGTTACGGACCAAGAAATACATGATGCAGTATTTCAACTGGATCCGGATAAATCCCCGGGCCCAGATGGGTACCCTCCGCTATTCTTCCAAAAGTATTGGGGGATAATTGGCAAATCAGTCAATAGATCAGTAAAAGCTTTCTTTCATGCTGGAAAATTGCTAAAAGAAACTAATCATACCTTTATAGCATTAATTCCAAAAGTAGAAAATCCATCGGCAGCAAATCAATTCAGACCAATAAGCTTATGCTCTACAATATATAAAATTATATCAAAGATACTAGTAAATAGACTTAAACAGGTTCTAGGTAAAATTGTACACCCCCTCCAAGGAGCTTTTGTGCCTGAACGACTGATACAAGATAACATCCTTATGGCACATGAAGTATTTCATGCTTTTAAGAAAAAAACGGGAATCTCGGGATAGATAGCAATAAAACTAGATATGGAGAAAGCATACGATAGATTAGAATGGGGCTATATATTTACTACTCTGGAGAACTTAGGATTTTGCCAACAATGGATCAGTTGGATCAAAGAGTGCATTACCACTGTGTCCTTCTCAGTCCTAGTTAATGGCATTCCCACAAAACAATTTTTTCCATCAAGAGGAATAAGACAGGGAGACCCATTATCTCCATACATCTTCATTCTTTGTGCAGAACTCCTTGCTAGGCAATTATACTATGAGGGGCCGGAAAGAGCTCAGGCTTTGGGTGTGAGCCCAGGTCATGCTAGAATGAGAATTCCGTTCCTTACGTTTGCGGATGGCACCATCATATTTGCAAAAGCTAACCACCAAGCTTGTCAAATAATCAAAGATATCTTAAACAAATACTGCACTATGTCAGGACAATTGGTGAACTATCACAAATCGGCTTTCCAGTGTACAAACAATGTCCCTGCTCAGCTAATTACAAAATTTCAAACTATCCTAGAAATGGAGCACGTTAGACTCATATTTAGGTTGCCCTATTATAGACAAGAGAGTGGACTCTACCACATTTTGGAAAATCATAACCAACACTAATAACCAGCTAGCTAAATGGAAAGCAAACTCAATATCCCAGGCAGGAAGAACCACTCTAATAAAATCTTGCTTGGCCACAAAACCGAACCATCAAATGCAAAGCTTTACTTTGCCAAGTAGCACCCTTTTAAACCTCGATAAGATATGTCGCAACTTCTTTTGGAATCGAGAGCCGGATACTACAACTCCTAACTATGGGTGGGATAGAATTTGCAAACCTAAATTTTTAGGCGGATTGGGACTCAGAAAAGCGTAAGTCAACAACAAAGCAATGCAAATGAAATTACTTTGGCGCATTCTTAGGGAACCAAATAATCTCTGGGTTCAACTAGTCAAGAAAAAATATCTAAAATCTGCATCAGTTTTTGAATACACAACCTCCCAATCAGGATCATGGCAGTGGAAAAACCTTATGAAGTTAAGACCAATTTTCATTAAAGGAATCCAATGGAAGGTGGGGGATGGAAAATCCATTTGTTTTTGGAAAGACAACTGGTTATTCCCCTACCCTCTAGTAGATATTTCTCCCACCATTAACAATTTGGAACAAAAAGTAGAGGATTTCTTCCTTCCAAATAAAAAGTGGAATGTCCAAGCCCTTAAAGATTGCCTACCGGATCATATAGTCGAAGTCATTAGAAGCACTCCCATCCCATCCAATGATATTCAAGACACAATGTACTGGAGGCTCACTCCGAGTGGCGAATTTACCACTAAATCTGCAGCCCTCTTGATTCAAGGAATCACCCCGGAAAATATTCATAAATGCTCATTCCGTTGGATTTGGAAACTCAACATCCCCCCCAAAGTTAGTAATTTTATTTGGAAAATCTGCAATGATGGCCTACCATCTAAAGAAAGACTTATGCGTAGTCATGTAGCGGTTCCTCTTCCCTGTGTTTTTTGCAATCATCATATAGAAACAACAAGGCATCTCCTATTAGATTGCCCCTTCTCCAAAGACTTATTCAAGGAAATTTCTTGTCACTTTGATTGGCCGAAAATTAGAGAAGAAATTCTCCAAGAAACAGAGATAGTAGACATTATTAATAAGCTACGCGAGTTTAACACTCTTCAAGATCTTCAAAAGATAACAATTGGTTGGTGGTTCATCTGGTTTTTTCGTAATAAAGTCTCCTTCAATGAAGAATCGATCAATGTCCAAAATGCCTCAATAATAATAATCAACTATTGTAAAGCATGGTTTAGCAACGTTAGTGTTGACCCAGGGGAAGTGGATGTGCCGGGGTTCAAAAGAAACCACCACATCTCCCCCCACATCGTTTGATCCATTGGATTCCCCCCCCCCCCTGAAGGATGGGCAAAACTTAATTTTGATGGCTCAAAGTCCAGCTCGGATCACTGTTCATTCGGGTTCATTATTAGGGATCACATGGGCAATCCAGTGACGGTTGGGGCTAAAGCCCTACCCCCTCACTGGTCTATACTTATGGCAGAAACAATGGGTTTTTACTTCGGAATGAAGACAGCGATTTCCCTTGGTATAAGAAAACTTGAAGTAGAAGGAGATAACTTGGTGGTGATTAATTCAATTAGAAGAAAGTGGCGTATTCCATGGGAAATTTCTAATCTTATTGATGATGCAGGTTAAGATGCTAAGAAGTTGGACGCCTTTTCGGCTAATCACTGCTATAGGGAAGCGAATCAAGCAGCGAACCTATTAGCGAATTGGGGAAAAACGCATCAACAACTATGGCTATCCTCTTCGGAGTTTCCCCCGGGGCTCTCTCTTATCATCCGCAAGGATGAGTTAAGTTTTCCCACTAGTAGGGTATAACCTAGTTTCCTTTCCTTTTCAAATCAAAATAAAAATAAAAATAAAAATAAAACTACCGTTTTTTTTTTTTTGAAGGGAAAATCTATATCCTACAGTTGATAGCATATTTGAGATCCATGACCTATATTAGTTGACAGTGTGATGAGCAGTAGTCGACACTCGTATAAACTCATTAAACCAAGAAACAAGATGTATAGAAGTAGATAAGAAAAGGTATCTGCAAGACAACGATTTTCCTAAACTCGTTCAAACCGAAAAGATATTAACCTAACAAGTTAATAGGCAACAAAGTTACTATCCTTTTAAGATGGGGGTTGGGACTTGGGACCTAAAAAGCTGTGAAGATGACTATTGACATTATGTGCAACAATCTTGTAATTACAGAGAGGAATTCTTGACAAATAAAAGCGACAAACAAAAACAATGTACAAGCACGATCAAAAATTTACATCCCCGCCAACCAAACACGCCAAAATCAGGCAAAGCAGATACCATACTTGATCATCATCCATGAATTTGAACAAAATAAAACAAACAAATGAAAGAATTTCAACTAACGACAGCCACAACATCCACACATTGAAGATGTTAGTAGAGCTTTATCCTCGTTTGTATCGTGCTGCGACAAATTGGACAATTAGAGAGGTCTTGCCCACATTCAGCGCATGTCTGTTGAGGACATACAATATAGATCACACTCACAGCAATGGACCAAAAACAAGAAACGATAAAGCTCGGAGGAAGAATGAATCCTAGTAAAGATTTACATCCTCCCTTTCTTAATTGATACATCATATTAAAATTTCTACACTATTTGGAATTTATCTTTAAACATATTTAATTACTATTGTGTAAAGATAAATGCATTATCTTAATGATTCTTGGGTTAATTTCCATGTATATTTTTAAAATATTATTTATAATTATCAATAATATATAAGCGAAGATATTGATGGTCAAAGTTGTGCATCGACAAGTGTGCAATATGATGTATCTATTAAGAAATAAAAATAAATATTTTGCAAGTTGTACCTGGTGCCCGCAGCCGAAAGCCATGTCCTTGTTGTTCGTAAAGCAGATAGGGCATAGCTATTCAACAACATCAAAGAACTATGGTTAAATCAAACACCAAATGATATTGTAATCAGAGATAGTCCTAACATAAGCCCTAATTAGCAATCTAACAAATTTGAATTATCGACACTTAATATTCACAAGCGAACATAATGAATCAGACTCGACATTGGTCTTAGACAACACGTAAAACTGCCAGGAAACCCAACCATACATGGTAGTGTCAAAATGGCAAAAGATGCCATAAACCACAAAAAGAAAGGTATTGAAAAGGTAATGTATATCTGATAACAAGTAGTGAGAAAGTATAAGCAAAAGCATCAATCAAACAGTAAATACCAGATTATCATAATCAGAGGTGGCAGCAGGTTGGCCCAAATCGTGGGTAGAACTAGGCACAGGTGGAGCTGTACCCACTTGGCTGTGTTTTTCATAATATGAAGGAGCACTCGACTGAAAACTTGTTGAGTGATAAGGCTTCGGAGAGTTGAAAGATGATGCATTGCTTAATGGCCGTGCATTATACACTGGTGGAGGAAGAGGGACTCTGTCCGGAGAAACTCCTCTACGCCTACTGCACTTGTATAAAATATAGAAAACCCAAGTCAATCAATCAGACAGATTTATTAGTGCCCACAAGTAGTAATTTGGAAGAGTTGTTACCCCACTAAAGAAAGCTCCATTGTTGCCTTGTATTGAGAAGGAATTTCCATTAATGCTGACAGAGCAAATTCAGTTTCCTTCCTAGTTTGGTGAGTGTTCTTTGCCATAATTTCAGTGAAATTTACAAACTGAAGTTACAGAACAGAAATTAATACAAGACAAAAACTTCTTCACAAAACATCTAAAACGCTTAATCAAAAAGGGGAGACGAGAAAGTAGGCATACTCACCTGAAAGTTATCAAAATCTCTTGCAGGAATGTTATCATCAAATTCCTTCATCATGTCCCAGGGTCCATCCCCTACCCCAACAACAACTATTGAGAGGGGATATTTGCTGTCGTAAATTACCAAACAAACATTAGAAACGCAGAACTATAAAACAAACAGGAGGAACAATAAAACAAAAGGGAAAGAGAGAAAAGATTTCAAATTGAACGAACCTTGCTTCTACAATCGCATCAACTGTCTTCTGCTCCTGGGAACTAAGCCTACCACGCTCTGTATCAACACTCCTAGTAACCTACACTAATAGACAATGTAAAGTGCCCGTAGAACAATAACTCCTTCCAGGAATTCTGCTGTCTACATATCTATATCTATAATACCTAGCCATATGTTTAACCTAATATCTCTCATGGACCAATTATGTTGTTTACAAATTGTGAAAGAGCTCTACACATGATGACATTTGAACTTTTTTCATGGCAACAATGTCTCCTAGTGCAATGTAAGTTTAAAAAGAAAAGAGTATATTTGTATTAAGAAGAATTAGCACCAATTTATTTTCCATGACAACTGAAGATATAACTAAAGGGGTCTATAAAGTTTACATAGTTCAGTGAAATGTGATATATATGTCTTTACAGTTCAGTGAAATAACATATCTATATAGTTTAGTGAAGTAAGCACTAAATGTTTCAACCTATTTCACTAAATTGATATATTATACTGTATATTCGTAGTACTAGATAAAAAAAGAATCAGGAATTCAGAATACCATTATTAGCTACCATAGTTCTTTTCAGTGTTACCTGATTCCCTAATTTCCATGCGAATCGCGAATTGAGAAAAGCGAATTATGGTCGGTTTTGGTTCATTTTTGGCTCATTTTGGGCGAATTGGCAAATTCAAAAGGCGAATTAGATAGCGAATTAGGTAACAAGGGTTCTTTTCATGCAAAAATAAAAAGCAGAAAATAACCAATCCACCCACATCTAAAATAGAACGAGAGCAAATACCTGTCCATCTGCAATTATTAACAAAACATGGTATTGTCCACCACTCCGCTCAACAATTGTCATGGCCATCTCAATTACTGGGGCAAACGATGTAGGTCCTACCACAACAAGAGATAGATAACCAATAATGCAACTTAAGATACTACCCAACTTGCAATGAAAATTCACAAGAATAAAATTGAAATTACTAATTATGAGAAACCGACAAAAAAGAACATCAAAAGGATAATAAACCTGCAAGTCGTAAATGAGGAACAATTTCCCTATACTTATATAACACTTCCTCAAATCCATTACAAACGCTTTCATCAGGGTAGAAACTAAAGACGTCTTGATCATGTGTTGATGCTGTCAAAAGAAGATATAGTTTGTTTAGAGACCATGACTTAAGAAGGCACAAGAAAGACAAAGAACAATATGAGAAATTTGCATAAATACCATCTCCAAATCCATAACATGGAATCAAATTATCATCGTCGAAAGTTGCTAGTGTCTTTCCTATAATAGATATTGCCTGTTCATATGGATTTAGGCCATCACCAATATGATGCAGACTTCTTTTATTGAATGACTTGGCACCTATTGATGAATCACAAGTTCAAAATTTTAAAATAAGAAAAGAAGTGTATTATGATTTGCGAAGAAGACAATAAGACAGCAACAAAGTTGAATTCACCTGTCCACTCATTGCTTTTTGTAAAATCAATACCAACAATAAGATTAGAAGATTCAAGGCCAGCACGAGCCAATGCTTGAGTCACCTGCAGATGATGTTTAATGGAATGGTTATAGAAGTATATCACAAATATATTGTAGCATGAAGAATATATTGTTGATAATATATATCAATGAATTCAGTGCACTTAATTCAACACTCCAAATATCAACTTCTAGTTCTTCATTCGAGAGGAGGAAATTCATTTGTAGCAATAAATCAAATACAATTACTGCCAGCCTGCAATTTTGGTGGTACACATTATACAGCCGCTTCTAACATATCTAAGGCTTCTAAGCACAGTAGCAAAATCTCCACAATCCTTCATGTTTTAAAGTTTATTGAGCATCAAAGGCTCACAGCCTTGGACAACATACGAATGAGGACAGAGGAAAAGAAAAGCAGTTAAAAGCTCAAGCGAAATCAATATAGCACAATTAGAGATCCATAAATTATCACAACAGCTGAAATGTCTTAAGGCAGTAAGAGACGAGTTGAAGCAAAACGGGAAAGCCACCACGTTCCTTTTCAATGCTACCTGATCCACGGTACAAAAGAATGAGTACGAAAACACAATTAACTACCTAATTTCCTTCAGTTAGCCTAAAGTACACCACTTGGATGTAACAATTCTCCTTTTTCGGATCTCAGTTTGTGGGGGGTTTAGCGAACCAGGTAGCACTGGTCCTTTGTGATAAGAACCTTATCATAGAAGCATAGACACTCATCGGAGTTTAGTTAAACTCGTATCAAAATATTTGATTTGATAAAAACCATAATGTGCTAATTAATGGATTTTTCCATACTCAAATCTCCAATCACCATGATTATTTGTTACTTTCTCCTTTTATATAACCTGTGAGATACTTGTATTAGAGTACAAATCTTGACAGCAAGCACCAAGACATAATCAAGTTTACACAGGACACACCTTTAATAAAGATATTACTTTTTCCATGAGAAATCACATTATTAATCTCCCAAAAAGGTTACCAATAAATGATAAATTTGATTAAGAAAAGGCAGTTAAACATGAGAAAAATAAATTACATGCATACCTGATCCAGTGATGTATATTCATCAGCTATCCTTGAGTACATCCTTTCAAACCTCTTCTTATGGTCATGGGTTTGTTGAACACCAGCACCATAGCTCGGCCCTGGTGCGGGCGGCATTGGTTGGTTGTGTTGTTGAGATGGAACATAGTAATGACCCTCAGCTGGTGGTGGTGGTGCATAATATGGTTGTGCATATCCTCCTTGCTCATTATTTCCGTACTCATTCCATTGAGGAGATTGAGATGTTGAATTTGTCCTCCAACTTTCGTCCTTTGAGCTGTTTCCTCCCATTCACTTTATCAATTATAAACTGATGCAACAAAAATATTTGATTATTTAACAAGATTCTCTCTCTAAGAAAAAGGTTGATGATTGATGAATATTCTCTCAGTACACCCAAAAAAAAAAGTTGATATCACCAAATATCTCTAAAGACTTAATATACAAGAATATCTAAACAAACAAGAATCAGATTAGTCACGGAAAAAGATAGATAAGAAATCAAAGAAAAGAAAAAAGGCGGCTAGTAGTAGAAATTTACAAGCAAAAGAACTCTTGTCATTTACGTCTGAAGTTTCGGGATATCTTAGTATTTTATTTATAAAAAAATTAAAAAAGAAAAAAGTAAGGTCAAATGCTTTGAATTCAAAAGTTTCGTCAGGAGAAGGGGCGAAAAATGTGATCATATAAGATATAACCAGCCGCATCGCATTTCAAAGATCTGGAAAATGTTTATCACGTCAAATTTGGTAACAAATTTTTTGACGGAAAATAAGAAGAAAAAAAGGAAGTTGGAAATTAATTAATGAAGATAATAGAGACGAACCACGGCAGATTGGGGACGGGAAGAGCTTGTACGGTGGGCGGTGGAGGAGACGGAGAGCTTGACTCTATGACTCAACAAAGGATGAATGTAAAAAAAGGAACTATTTAGAAAGCATCTAAAGTGACGACTGACGACAGAGGAATAAGTATTGCTATTGCCGGGAAAGGTGTTGGCCTTACTGATGGCAGTGGGGCGAATCAACTAGGAGACCCGTCCCGAGAAATGATAAACCTCTAATTGCTAGATGTTTATAAACATCTAGCAGGGGTAAAATTGTCAATATACATGAAAAAAAGTTATCAGTCAAACAAAAAAGTAATCTCGAAAATTGGACACTGTCAGAAAATTTCGATGCTAATATATGATGTTCATGCTACTACAACTTGTGTTCGTGTAACTATAACTAGTGTTTATGCAACTAAAAATAGTGTTTATGTATAAGCAGATAGTGTTCGTATTTTTTTAATTGGACACTGTCAGAAGATTCCGATGCTAATATACAGTGTTCATGCTACTAGAACTAGTGTTCGTGTAACTATAACTAGTGTTTATGCAACTCACAATAGTGTTTGTGTATAAACAGATAGTGTTCGTATTTTTTTTTTACATATCTAAATAAGAGATAGAGAAGAGTAAAATAAAAATGATGAAATTATATCAAGATGGATGTCTATTTGTAGAGAATAAAATATATGAATATTAGTATATTTTTTATTTTTTTCTAAAATATATTTTTTGAGATATACAAGTTTAAAAAATTGGAAAAAGTAATTTGTTTGGATAAACAATATAGTGACATGTGTACCACTTGTATGTTGCCACATGAATGCTAGATGTTTATAAACATCTAGCAGTTAGAGGTTTATCATTTCTCGACCCGTCCCATCCCGTTCAAGTGGGACGGGGATGGGTCTAAGTTTGATGGAGTTGGAACGGAAATGGGAATCGTACCCGTAATGGGTGATGAAGCGGGTGTTAATTTTATGTTATATCCGTCACCAGGGCGGTCTTAAATACTTTCGAGGCCCTGTTCTAATATGAAAAATTGGACCCTTAGTATCAACTATCTATAGGTGTCATTTTTTCTTCAGCTAACATTTCTCTTAGTAATTTTAACCTTAACCATAATTCATTCTCATAATAGTTAGATTAGCCATTAATATATGCTTTTTTGTAACGAAAAAGAAAAAGAAAACTCTGCAATTATAATCAGTTATCTCACTATCTGAATACTTATTTTAATAGATAACTCGCTATATAAATATAAGAGAAGAAAAGGGATGATAATATAAAACAAACAATTGGCTACAATATTGACTATGGAATGAATATGGAAAGTTTCATTAAATTTGTGGAATTCTAAGTAGAAAGAGTAATTAGGAGAAGGGAAGATCAAAAGTTTCTACCTATGTAGCATTGAAAATTTAAGAAAAACAAGAATGAATATGGAAAGTTTCATTAATTTTGTGGAATTCTAAGTATAAAGAGTAATCAGGAGAAGGAAAGATCAAAAGTTTCTACCTATGTAGCATTGAAAATCTAACGGAAAATAAGGAAAGTACAAGACAACTAATATTAAGAAAGAGAGAAAAACAAGGGAAATAATGAATATGTTGTAGGATGCGGGACCCCGAAAAATCCGAGGCCCTATGCTATGGGTCTGCTTGCACAGGCCCATAGCCGGCTCTACCCGTCACATCCCTATCGCGCCCCATCCCGCCCCGCATGTTTATTATTAAAATTCTATTTATAAACTTATATTATTTATAAGTTTATCTTGTAAAATATAAATTTGTGGATATGACGTGGGTACAAAGCGAGTACAGGTACCCATGCGGGCGGTGGGAGCGGGGATAAATTGCATACGATGTGGGTGCTGGTAACCATGTGGGTGGCGGGGCGAGGATGGGTCTTGAATTTTCTCCCGTAATGGGTGGTGGAGGCGGGGATGGGAATGAGAATTTTATTTGGATACGAATGTAGAGGTGCCATCCTTTGCAACAGCCTCATCCAATTGCCATCCATAGATATCCTTTAGGTTTTGGAATAATTAACATAAATAATTTCAACTTTTACATGTCTTTTCAAAATAATTCCAGCTTTTGATTATTTTCAAAATAATCCCAACTTTTGAGTGCAACTTCTCAAAAATCAAAATATACGTGACCTTTTAGAGAGCATCGTGCGCACATTAAAAACGCGGCCTCTAATACATAAAACGGAGCCAGCTTGAATAAAAAAACTATGTAATGAACATCATTGAACCGGAAAATAAACTTCAAAGTCACATAAAAACTTATTTGATAGTTAATTTTCGAAAAAAATTGTACTTAAACACTCAAGTGCCAGTTAGGTTGCATGCAAACCAAAATTTTTAATCTATACCAAAATCTCTAACTTCTCTCTACTTTCTCCCTCTTAAAAATTGTTCATCCTCGACGGATTGATTTCTTCGTTGCAATCATAATTCGAGTAGGCGTGTTTTCATTGCTTACGCGGGATGAGCGTGTATTTGACTACCTCGTTGTAAAGGTTTTGTTGTGAAATTCGTTTTGAAATAAAGAAGTAGCCAACAAGTCTTTAATGGAAGACTTATAAACATGATTGGATATTGAAAAATCGTATGGACAACTTAAGGACTTATCCAATGTAGATTTCCCCGTTATGACTTCGTAATTGATCAATGAACCTAAGATTGAGTTAAATAATGAGGGTACGAATATGATCAGGAATTAAATCCCCCTATACATGGTCTCTACTTAATACAATTATGTCGAGTGTTATGCGATTAAATAACCACGCAATATATTCATGCAATGTAAGAATTAATCTACATTGGTTCATTAAATACATAAAAGACTAATTTCTTGTGACATGTTATTTAAGCAGTCATATTATAATAAGGAACCTAAGCCAATTGTCCAAATTATCTTAATTTAGCATTGGAACATTTATATTGTTCGTTGATTATAAAAAATACACATGTGTGGTGATGAAAACATTAAGTCATATTGGCATGTATACGAATAATATAACAATGAAATGTGGAAATGTGTAAAGAAATAAAACAAAGGAGAGATTAAAGAAGAATGTACAAAAAGCGTTAATTTCTTTAATATTTACATCGTGAAAAGCAAATTGTTAGTTAAATATAAATAAATTGGAATTAACCCTCATTAATAATACCTTTCTCGCTTAGGTTTCATGTAATGATCCGTAAGATGAGCAATCTTGAAGTTTGAATGGTGTTTGTAAATCAATGGAGTTTGAATATGTGTTTGAGAATGTTTTGTAGTTGAAAGTTTGATGAAATATGAGCGATAATGTCGTACCGAAAGTTCGTATGAAAAGTATATGTAAAGTCGTGTGAAAAATACTCGTCGAAACAAGGCTATTTATAGAAGAAACGAGATCGAAAATCATGTGGATGATAATAGCGTAGCCTGCGCTAAGCGTAAGGCTCATGCATCCCATGCATGGCTCGTGCACTCGGCGCATTAAGACAATTTTGGGCTCTTAAAAGTGGGCTCATAATTGTTTTGATTGAATAAATAGACTTTAGTTTCTTAAAACGATTTTGGGCTTAGCCTGTTGAATTGTTCTACCATTAGACTGGCTTATTAGAACGACAATTTGTTTCATCATCGGGTACTAAATGGGGAGACACAATTTTGTATCTAGACTGGCCCCCACTTTGACTAAGGTTTAGGCAACCAAATCTCAAAGTAGTCTGTGTTCGGACGAAGATCAATTCTGAACACTCTACAGTAGAGAATTTGTCTATATATCGCTAGTTTCTGCAAAACAAAGTTAGTCCACAAGATGATAACTATAAGCAATTCGATTACCTGCATGAGAAGATGTTAACAAATAGATGCAAACAACTTAGATAAAAAAAGCACATAATGATGCAATAATGCAATTCTATATTCTCCAAGGATGTCTGAGAGGATATGCAAGTATCAGGGTTGCAAAGCTAAGGTAGATGGATGGAATGTCGTGCAAGGTCAGGGTTTTGTAAAGCTATAAAGTTTGGAATGATAGTGTAACAGCTCGAATTCTCATGACCTGCCTAGAAAGGATCAACGCAATGGATACTACTCTGGTTGAGCTAACCCGAACTATTACTATCACGTTCACCGAACAACGTTGGAGAATGTGGAACTCAATTCCCAACTCTATTCAATTCAATTAACTATTACAACAATGCCCCGATTCTTAGACTTTATCCTAATAAATTTCTCTACAAATTTTGGTAGAGTTTCCTTCGAAATAGGACAACCCTAAAGCGGCAAATAATCTAAATCTATTACAAATTAATAAAATATTTCCAACTCCAAAAGTACAACCACCTTAACGCTTTCGCATAGCAACACCAAGAGAGAATTAGGAGCACTAACGACTCTTAAATACATAAACGAATAATAAATAGCTATTGATTAACTCTTACAAAGTCGAGTGTCTTCTGGTCTTCCAACATGTATCAGCTTCAACTTACAAAATATTGACTCATGATTTTGAAGTGAAACATTGAGGATACTGCCACCCACCAAGTGACATGCCATAAAAATGGCAAAACAATATACAAACATATTGGCAAAATGAGTACTAAACCCACAAATAAGATTAACACATGCTTTGGTGTGTTTTACTTGAAAATGACCCAACAATCAACATAATCGGAACAAAGTTGTTACAACATGCATCACATCAACTCTTATTGACCATATACATATTATATCTCTATCCAATTATTTCTTATATAATACACCATCATTCACATAACAACCAATGCAACAAGGCGACTTCCATGCAATCACAAGAGAGATATTTTATATAGCTTTATTTTATTAGCTTTCAACATATCATGATATTATAAAGAACCTCAGTTTTCCAACTTTGGTATAAATAATATACGTTATTCCCTTTAATCAATTTCTTAGCAGAATTCCAAACTTATGCTTTCGTACTCTATCAATCATTTTCTTATACTGTGATAAACAAACTCTTATCAGGAATAAATAACATGGAAACTTTCACTATAAAGTTTCCTTATCGGGAATGCATTGACAAGATACGGTTCCTTACCAGGATTTTAATAACAAGATACTATTCCTTATCAGGAATCCAACATCGAAACAACTTACTATGATCATACGATTCCTTATCGAGAATCCAATATTGATATTCATATTCAAATAATGAATAAACAGTCATTACATTACTTGATATGATTCCTTATCGAAAATCCAATATCGAAACAACTTATCATGATACGATTCCTTATCGAGAATACAATATCGATAATACAATATCGATATACACATTTAAATACTGAAATAACATTCATTTCTATAACTCGAGCTAACATTCTTTTTAACCGGGGGAAAGAGAACGCGAATGATGAGACAAAGCTTACATTCCATGGGGCACTGTTCGTGTCACCTCATGCATCGACTCAGACAAGGCTACTTTCCCCTTTAGATCTATCGCTCATAACTCAATAAGATAATTCTTGGAACTCATCCAATAGGTTTAATAAATCTTAACGTGACTTTGAACAACAAGCCAACCACAAGACTTTTCCTTAGCAAACTATAGTCACTTGACATAACATCTTTCTAAGTATTTCAAGACCAATATTCATGCATCTAGATTCAAAGCAATTCCAATTATAAAACTTATAAACTACAACAACTTGTAACAATTATATTCGACAAAACATCAACTACGATGACAAGAGGTATCTCAGTTATGCATAACTCATACTTTTGCATATAAATATTGTATACTCTTGTGCCCTTCATGTTATTAATCTAGATTTATCTGTACAATGATAATAACAGTTATCAAAGACTAACAATACTCAAAATAGGTCTTTATCTTAGAATTATAACTAATTAAGGAGAGTTAGCTTAAACTTCACAGCTCAAGGTTCATCAATAAAAAGCTGATTAGAAACAATTGTAATATATATGATTGATTATACATCAGAAGTTGAGTTTTAAATTCTATTATCAATAGCAAACCATCAATTAACAATACTCATGATTACATAAAGTGAGTCGAGCTCGTATCTAGTAGTAAACTACTCAAACTTATAAAAAAAAAGCTTCATTATTAAAGTAATTATGGACTTATATTTACTTACGTGCTTAAACTCACGACTAATTCATTATCAAACACTAATCAAACAAATGAATTATTTTCTTATATTACTCTATTCACATATGTTAAAGTGAAATCCCTTTTTACTCAAATCAATAATTTAGTTCATCATTAGTTACACTGACAACAATAATTTCGTATTATTAACAATAATTAGCTAATCTCTTTTCTAACATTAAGTCAAAAACAAATTCAATTATTCACTTTTATAGAACTAATCATCTCGCTCATCACCATTGGACAACTCTAATTAAAGTATATACTCTTTTTAAAAACTAATTATTCAAGAACACACCTTATTGTAGACTTTAATCTAATTAATTATCTTCTTTGAATTATATTCATCAAAAAATTTACGAAACCAACATTGTAGTTAGAATTGTAACACTACAAAAAGGCAACCAAGTTAATTCACATATAACAACGACCTTCACATCTATCCACTCTAAAATATAATTCTTATTATATTCTAAATATGTCACATTTCCAAAACAACATAAACTACCAATAATAACAATTATCATTTGTCTTGAAAACAAGAAAAGTAAGTTCACATTATGATCACAATAGCTACACCAATAAACAATTTGAATATAAACTCAAATCATGATTCCATAAAGCAAGTCTAACTTATTTATAACTAGTCTTATATGCACACGATGCGTGCGAAATCATATAAAATTATTCTTATATATATATAAATACATTATGTAACAATTATTGGAGAAGAGGAAGAAAGTTATTGAAGGAAGAAGAGAAAGAACCAATAGTATGTTTAAGGTGTTTTTGCATTTTTTCTTTCCAAATTTGAAAATGCAAAGTCTCTATATAACAATTAATAGAGTTGCGACATCAAATAGAGATTTTTCTATAAAAAAAATAAAGTTTATAGTGCTGATTAAGATTAATAAGTATTGTCATTTGTTTATTCAAGAGTATGTATTTTGGCCTTCGTGAATCCTTAATATAAGTCATGTGAATATATCTCTTTTCTATTAGGAATGTATGAAACATTTAAACGACAAAATGTTAGTCATATTCCTTATTAATGGTACGCATCACACAAATAAATAAATAATGCTGATTTCCTATTAGGAACTTAGGAGTTAGAATGCTCTTCATTTTCACTCTCTCTCCTCTCTCAAGATGAACTGTGCTTGATACATTTCCGGTTAACTACTTCATTATTTCACTCCTAAAATCTCATCTCAAGATGGTGCTGTGATTGTAGGCCTCAACCTCACTAAAACTAAGATCTTCTACTCCCCCCGCCATTTCTACACAACAACAACAAAAAACCACACTTATAAATATTATCGAAACAACCAACACCACCACCTTCCAAGTTCCATGCATCACCTTCTTCTGATTTTCCAAATCAATAAAATCAATCAATTACTTAGCAGAACCACAACCACCACCTTCCACCATCCTCACTACATTCAGATTTATCAGAAATTTTGGGGTGTTGGTGTACAAATTATATAGTATACACCTCTTCTTTAGAGTATGGGGAGGCATAAATTCAGTCTTGTAGTGCAAAATTTTGTTTCTTCCTTGTTCATATAAACAATTTTCATTTGAAGCTTAGTAAAAAGTACCTTTTTTGTTTTCTTGCTTGAAACTGCTATGCTTGATGCTCTTGATTGTCTATGGTGCTTCAATTTTATTTTTGTCAAAAATTGAAATAACAAAAAAAAAGTTAGACTTTAAATTTGTATAGGGTTTATGTAGAAACCAATTTTCTTTGTGTCAAAAATTAATTACATGCTGTTGATTTTCACTTTGTAATTGTGTAAGGGATTCGAAGAGGAAGAGTGGAGAGGAAGACATATAATGTGCAGTTAATTGAGGATTTAAAGAGGAAGGAGAATGTGTTTCACTATGTTGGGAAGGCAACTACCAGAATTTGGATAACTGCATTGGGGAGTTGGAGTGGGTTTTGATTTGGAGTGAATTATAGTTTTTCTGTGCCATAATTTTTGTAAAGAGATTTGTTGTAATTTTCTCATACGATACCCCTTTTACAATCGTAAATAAGTCAAATTTGTGGCTGTAATTTGTGTAGTGTAGGAAGGGTAAAATGGGGCTTTCATTATTTTGGTGTCCCCATCTCTTCCCATATAGAATAGAGATATAATTAACAGTTTAACACCCAACGATATAGTTGATATCTTTTTAAAGTAATTAACAACCCATATTCAACTTAGACTATGTTTAGTTCACCTTATTTTTACTGATATGAACTTATCTAATCTGAACTTAATTTTTCTGATCTGATGTAAACTTATCTGATCTGATTTGAACTTATCTTTTATAAAAAAATATTCTTATTAATATTATCATTACTTTGTACTCCCTCCGTTTCCTAAAGATCTTCCTTGTTACTGTTCCTACAGATACCAAGGAAGATCCACTTGTGTGGGGTGTAGGGTGGGTAAAGTACGAGAGAGAAAGGGGTTAAGATAAATAAATAAATAAAAAGGGGTTAAAGTAGGAGAAAGAAAGGGAGTAAAATTGAATTAATAATATAATGGTGGACCATATGATAGGGACATGAGAGGGTAAAAAGGAGAAAAAGATTTCCAAATAAGGAATAAAGTAAAAGAGGAAAGATATTTTGGAAACGCACTTAAACGGAAAGAGGGAAGATCTTTAGGAAACGGAGGGAGTATCTCATTACTAGTATTACTATTACTATAACTTTATTACTATATACAACTTTTAATAATAATAATAATAATAATAATAATAATAATAATAATAATAATAATAATAATAATAATAATAATAATAATAATAATAATAATAACAATAATAATAATAATAATAGTAATAATAATAAATTTTTCTTGTCAAAAAAAAGATGAGAGAGAAAGGTAGAGAGAGAATCTCTGACCCAAAGCCTCAGCCAAAGAGTTCTCATAGAAACCCTAGCAATTCGAAAATCGCCCAAAAAACCCTAGAAAATCGGTATTGTCACAATTATTCTTCTCAATTCCAAGTATTCAAAGTTATCTTTGTCTTGTGGTTCATTACTTCTATTCTAATTCTCTTTGCCCGTCAGAGAGAGTTATTGCGTGTAGTTGAATTCTATCTTAGCCCTAATTTAATTAGGGATAGGTCTGCGCCTAAATCAGATTTGCAATCATGTAAATCTTGTAGTTGGAGTGTTATTCAGGCAGTAATTGCTGTAATTTGGGCTTGTTTGCTTAAATCCCTCCTAATTTGCCTTCTTTTTTGGCTGAGGTGGCGGAACGGTAGAGGTTTCAAGTACAAATTAGGGTGTAGGCTTAGGGTCTGTCAGTTTAGTGAAGTGTTGGCACTGCTCTCTGCTGCCGTATTGAATGCGTTTATTAATGGGTTTGGAGCTGTTTTCATCATTATTTGTGGGTTGGGGGAAGTTTTAGGGGTTTTTTCCGTATGGTTTCCAGATTGTATTGGATTTTTATCCATTACTCTAGAATTTGCATTTAATGCGATTGGAATAGTCACTGTTCAGGTAAGGCTTCTTAATCTAGTTTTTTGGTTTTCTGTTAATTTTTGCTTATATAAAAGGCAAGTGTTGTGGTGGTTTCTGTCACAATTCTCTCAGTTCGTTTATATCTCTCTTCACTTAATTTTTCTCTTCTTCTCAGTAATTCCTAAAGTGATAAGAAAGGTAATTCTTGTTTGCTGGTTTTTTGTGAGTATGCAATCTTTCAAGGATATCTTGCTGCAAGAGGAGCAAGGTCAGCTTCCGGATGCTGATGGTGGTGCTCAGGCTCTCCCTTTCTCCCCATCTCTTAGCAATGTTGATAAGTTTGTAAGTGATCCCCCAGGCCCTCCTTCTTTGTCTGAGTCCCTTATTCTTGATGAGTTGTCCCAAGTTAAACAAGATATAGATGACTTAACTAAAACTTGTTTAGTTGGGAAAATGTTGGGTGCCACTGTTGACCTAAGAACTATCATGTTTAGAACAAAAGCTGACTGGCAGTTTTGTAAGGGTGATGTTGAGTATCTGGATATGGGGAACAACTGGGTTATGATCAAATTTGTGAATCCTGGTGACTTATATCTTGTATGGGCTGATAGACCTTGGCATGTTCAAGGGAGCTCTTTGTGATCTACCCTTGGAAACCTCACTTTGATCCTTATGTTGAGGAGATCAAGTATGTGGATTTGTGGGTTAGAATTCCTAGATTTCCAGTTGAGTTGTTGAATTTTGATTCTGTAGCTAATTTGTTAGCAGCTAATAACATTGGTTCCTTGATTAGACTGGATTCTCGTTCAGTTCTTAAACATAAGGTAAGGTTTGCTCGTGCTTGCATTAGAGTGGATATTACTGAGCCTTTGCTGGAATATGCTGAGGTTACTAGAGCTGGTGGGGTTAAGTGTGGTTATGTCATTTGGTATGAAGATTTTTCAATTGGTTGTTCATTTTGTGGGTGTGATGATCATGTTATTGATGACTGTCTCATTTTATCTCCTCCTCCTAAAGAAATTAAAGTGATGTTATTGAAACATCCAAAGAAACAGTGGCTTGCTGAGTTTTTACAAGGTGCTACTAGGCAAGCTAAGCCTCTTACCACTGCTGAGCAAGCATTAGTGGTGGAGGCTAGGCCTAGACACATTGTGCGACCTCAATCTGTTGCTAATTTCTCTTCTAAGAAAACTGCTGCTAAGAAAAAGTTCCCTGGAAAGTCTTTCACAGGTAAGAAACAAGAGGCTCAAGCTGGTACTGGTATTTCTATCAGAGAACCTGTGGCTAAGCCTCATCCTTCTGTTGCTGCTCTATCTTTACCCGGTTCTGGTGGAAAAGGTAAAGGGGTGATGATTGCTCACCCTGTGATTGATGTAGAATCCTCTGATGATGAGTGTTCTGTTGAGATGAATTCTGTTATCCCTCCTCCTCTTGTTCTTGTTGAGCATGGTCAAGCTAAGCACCATGATTGTAATGATTATGTGGCTATTAGCACTAAGCCCTCCTCCCTCCCTCTGTCAGTGAGGAAGTTATGCAATCCCCAGTCCCTTTGCGAGTTATTTATCCAGCTGAGCTTCTGGAATGTGGGTTTATTACTGAGGCTGATGATTTTCTGGAAAATGATAATGATGTATATGGTGAGAATAATGTTCACTCAGGCCTTGTTGATGATACCTACATTCTAGAAGAAAATGTTCATGATGAAGTTATGGGAGATTATATTTCCCAACCAGAGGGTTCCTTTCATTCCATGCATTCTGAGACTTCAATCATTAAACAGATTGAGGGGATGGGAGTTGAAGGGGCTAGGGCTAAAGGCAATGCTTCTGCTTCCAGCTCCTCCAAGAGAAGGAAGATGGATTCTGATGAAGAATCATCTACTTCCAACCTGAAGAGGGGTAGGTCTTAGTCTTTGTCACTTTTATTTCCTGCCAATTTATGAATATAAGCTTTTGGAATGTAAGAGGGGGTAACAGACCTCAGTTAAAGGAGGAAGTTAAATACTTTTGTAAAAAAAATAATATGCATGTCATGATGTTGTGTGAAACCAAATCCTCGTCTCCCCCGGTGGAGTCCTTGGTTAGGTTTTGTGGGTTTCACCATCATGACTTCCTCCCTTCTTTTGGTTTGGCAGGAGGTATGTGGTTGTTTTGGAAGGATGTTGCTTGCAATCCTTTTTTATTTTCAATCTCAGCTAAATATGATCGTTTTGTAGTATGTGATGTTAGTATTTTAGCCTTGTCTTGTTCATTTAAGCTCATTTTTATTTACGCCCCTCCAAATAATAATCTTAAAATCCAGTTTTGGGATGAGCTAATTAGTGTTATAAACCTAATCTCTGGTCCGTATGTTGTATTAGGAGATTTCAATGAGTTAAGTAGTAGTAATGATAAGCTTGGTGGTGCAAATTTCTCTTTTGCTCGTTTGAATTTCATGAATAGATTATTCTCGGAATCAGATTGTATTGAGCTCCCATTCCAGGGTCACGCCTTCACTTGGAGGAAAAAACGCAGTGGCCCCGGAAATATAATGGAGAGAATTGATAAAGGGGTAGCTAATGTTGAGTTTCTTAATTTATTCCCTAATATAAAGTTAAATCACCATATCTTTACTTCTTCTGATCACTGTCAGGTTTCGCTTAATTTAGATATATTTCAAGGTAGGAAAGCTCCTCCGTTCAGGTTTGATAAGATTTGGACATCAAGAAAAGATTTCGAAATAATAATAAAGAAAGCTTGGTCTACAAGGTTTCATGGATCTTATATGTTTTGTTTTAGTAAAAAGTGTAAACTCCTTAAAGAAAAATCCAAGAATTGGGTTGCTACCAGATTTGGTAACATTTTTCGTCAACTCAATGTTGTTGAAAAAAAATTAAAGGCTATCCAAGAAAAGTTAGTAGAGGATCCTAACTGCCCGTTTCTAGCTGCAAAACAGAATAAGTTCTTATGTAAACAGGCTAAACTTTTAGAATTTCAAGAAGTATATTGGAAGACCAAAGCAAAATCTAATCATTTGAAATTGAGTGACTCTAATACTAAATACTATCATGCTTGTGCGTCCATTAGGCGAAATAGAAATTTTATTGCCTCAATTGAGGATGAAAATGGAGCTATTGTTGTCGATCCTAAACAAGTCGAAAATTGTTTTACTAGTACTTTTATTCAAAGATTCACATCTAATTCACAGTGTAGTTTTGCTGAAAGTGTAGACTTTAATCTTTTAGAACCGATCATTTCTAATGAGGACAACACCTTGCTATGTTCGGAAGTTAGTTTTGAGGAAGTCAAAATAGCTGTCTTTGATCTAGCTCCTGATAAATCCCCAGGGCCGGACGGGTTTCCGCCTTTCTTCTTCCAAAAATATTGGTCTTTAGTAGGTAATTCTGTTTTCAATGCGGTTAGAGCCTTCTTCCATTCTGGAGTTCTTTTAAAAGAAATTAACCATACCTTTGTCACATTAATTCCGAAAGTCAATAGCCCTACTACCTCTAATCAGTTTCGTCCTATTAGTTTATGCTCAACGATGTACAAGATCATCGCAAAAATTATGGCTGCTAGACTAAAGACGGTGCTCGGGAAAATTATCCATCCCCTCCAGGGTGCCTTTGTCCCTGAGAGATTGATTCAGGATAATATTTTACTTGCACATGAGGTTTTCCACTCTTTTAGAAAGAAATCGGGTAGGCAAGGGTGGTTAGCTATCAAGTTAGATATGGAAAAAGCTTACGACAGGCTAGAGTGGAACTTTATCTTTGTTGTCTTCCGGAAGCTAGGCTTTTGTGATCGCTGGATTGGTTGGCTAAAGGAATGTATTACTTCTGTATCTTTTTCGGTCCTTGTTAATGGTATCCCTGGAGATGTTTTCATCCCATCTAGGGGAATTCGCCAGGGAGATCCACTATCTCCGTATATTTTTATACTATGTGCAGAAATCTTAGCTAGACAGTTATATGCTGCTAGTATCTCGGGTGCAAAATTAGTAGGTGTTTCTTTAGGCCATTCTCGTGTCAAGATCCCTTTTTAACTTTTGCGGATGACACAATGATCTTTGCTAAAGCCACTCCCAGTAGTTGCTCTGTGATAAGGGAAATTTTAGATAATTATTGCAGGATGTCGGGGCAATTAGTTAATTATAATAAATCGGCGTATCAGTGCTCTCCTAATACGGACCCAGCTCTTTCTTCCTCATTTGCGACCCTTCTCCAAATGGGGGAAGCTTCGTCTCTCGGCTCATATCTGGGATGCCCTATAATCGATAGTAAGGTTACGAATAAAACATTTGGGGAACTTCAGGAAAAGGTTCAATCCCAACTGTCCAAATGGAAAGCCAATTCTCTTTCTTTAGCAGGTCGGCGATTTTAATTCAATCTAATCTCGCCACGAAGGCCAATTACCAAATGCATTGGTTTGCTTTGCCTACTCATATTCTAGATTCCCTGGATAAGAGTTATCGGAATTTCTTTTGGAACAAACTGCCAGGGTCTAAATCTCCCAATCTAATAGGTTGGGACAAAATCTGTAAACCTAAGAAGTATGGGGGATTAGGGTTCCGAAAAGCGAAGTGTATGAATGTAGCACTCTAGTTTAAGTTACTTTGGAAGATTTTGGTTTGTCCGGATAATTTTTGGGTTCAGTTAGTAAATAAGAAGTATTTAAAGGAGTCAAGTTTGTTTGATTATAAAGTTAAAGCTAATACGTCTTGGCAATGGAGAAAGTTAATGCTGTTGAGAAATACGTTTAAGAAAGGGCTAAGATGGGTGGTGGGGAGGGGTGATAACATCTCGTTCTGGCATGATAATTGGGTGTTTCAGTATCCGATTAGTTCAGTGTGCCCTGTAATCGCGGGCTCTGAGTCCCTAGTGGTAGCGCAGGTCATCAATCCTGATTCGCAGTGGGATTGTCTGAGGTTAGCTGAACTTGTCTCAGCCGAGATTGTCCAAGCGATTTCGAGTATTTTTATTCCTATAATTATCTAGAGGACAAAATGATCTGGGGTTTATCAGTTGATGGGTGTTATTCGGTTAGATCGGGGGTGGCTCTGCTTCAGGGGGTGGGGGCTCAGTATGCTTCTTCCTCCCCTGAAGCCCCTTTTCAGTGGATCTGGAAAGTGTCTGTTCCTCCCAAGATCAAGTTTTTTATGTGGAAAATTTGCAATAATGGCCTTCCTACTAAAAAACGTCTGAAATGAGTCAAGTTTTCCTTCCCTGGAGTGTGGTTTTGTAATCATCACTCGGAGGATCTTCTTCATCTTTTCAGTAATTGCCCTTTTTGTATTGACGTTTTTGATCTCTTACGGGCTAGGTTTGGATGGCCCACTCTCCCTATTCCGATAGCAGGTGCTCCTTTTGGTTTATTTCTTAATGATTTGGTTAATTTACGGTCGAAGGACGAGATAGCAAAGATTTTTATTGCTTGGTGGTTCATTTGGTATGCAAGGAATGGCATTTCTTTCAGGAATGAAGCTTGTTCCCCTAGTAAATTGAGTGTGATGATTTTTAATTACCATTCGAGACTTAAAGATGATCCGCTTATGTCGGATTCAGTTGGCTCGCTTGGTGCTGGTCCTTCCCAGTCTAAACTTCCGCGGAAGAATATTTGTTGGATCCCCCCACCTGTGGGCTTTTGTAAGCTTAATTTTGATGGGTCTAAGTTAAAAGATGGGTCGGCATCTTTTGGTTTTATTATTCGAGACGAGGGTGGGGTCATCAAACTTTGTGGTGCCAATTCGATTGACCCCTCTCATTCTATTCTGGTAGCGGAAGCTTGGGCTTTACGAGAAGGGATTAAGGGGGCTCGCATGTTGGGTCTAGATAACATTATTATAGAAGGGGATAATCTTTGTGTTATCCAGGCTATTAAGCGGATTTGGAAGATTCCTTGGGCTATTCACTCCCTTATTTTGGATGCAGGGGAAGATCTCAAACAGTTCTCTCAGGTTCGTATCAATCATGGAGTTAGGGAAGGGAATGCTGCAGCGGACTGGCTGGCGCATCGGGTCATTCCTGCTCAAATTTGACTTACTGGTTCGAGTTGCCTGATCTCAATTTCTCTGTAATCATCCGAAAGGATGCTTTAGGGTGGCCTACTTCTTGGGTTCCCCCCTAGTGTGTTTTTTTCTGGTTTAAAAAAAAAATAAAAAAAATAGTAATAATAATAATAATAATAATTATTATTATTATTATTATTTGTTGAAAAATAACACATTAATATATGAACATACAATTAAAAATAAAAGAACACATATTTTAGGTAAAAAAAGCATATTGTTTATGGTAAAGGGAAAATATTGTTCATATCTAAGGTCCGTTTATAATAAGAATTTAGGTAGTCATTAAAAGAACATATAATGATATTAAAAAAAGAACATATATTAAAAGAGCATACAAAATCTATTTAAAGAAGACATTCTAAAAATAAATGATATATGTTACTTTAATTTTATGTTGATGACATGTTTGGATTTAACTAACAACATATTCATTGTTATATCAATAAATTATTTTTTGTTATAAATAAACCTATAAATATATAATCATATGATCTTGAACAAAATTGTGAAATATGCTTATATCGTTGTCCTAGTTCTATATAAACTTTGTTTTTAAACATAAGTTAAAATTTTTGAACATGATGCCAACACCATTAGGTTATCCCATGCTACTCATGTTTCATATGAACTAGTAACATATACTTTATATTATTCTGCTCAACTTATCAAAAAAATAAAAATAAACATAATATACTATTGTCATGTTCATTGCTTGTACAACATAAAAAATTACGTCGCATATGAAATTTGTTAAGTAAAACATAATAGTATAACTTTGATAACCCACTTCAACTATGATGCAAAGTTATTCAAGCAAAGTATAAATACTCATCATCATATTGCAGTTTTGGCAATTCCTCCGAAGGGCGGTCCGTGAAAACACATTCACGCAGCAATCCTCAAGCACTCGAGTGCGAAAGATTTGACCATCAAAGGTGTGCGAAAAAATGTAAGTAATGGAGCTGACTGCTTTTTTTGGCATGATACTTGGCTAGGTTCACTACCCTTGAAATTATTATTTCCAAGGCTCTATCTTCTTGTTATATTACCGAATGCAAATGTGGACTCATATGGATTTTGGGAGGGAATCAATTGGGTGTGGACCTTCACGTGGAAGCGTGAGTTGCAGCCTTGTGACTGTGCTGAAAAGTCACAACTTGATAAATTGTTGATGAATGTCTGCCTTACATATGATGGTGGCGAAAAAGTAATATGTGCCTACAGCACCTCAGGCGAATTTTCAGCAAAATCATTCACATATGAGCTCGACAAGCTAAGCCCAATTCCTCATAATGATGCCATAAAGGGAGTATGGAGAGGGCTTGTCCCTCATAAGATATAAGTGTTTGTCTGGACCGCGTTCTTTGAAAAATTAGACACTTGACAAAAACTTGCTCAAATCATCATAATTCCGGTTGACAGTAACTTAGGCCTGATGTGCTCTCTCTCCTAAGCACTCTAATCACTTGCTACCGCACTGTTCATTTGCTCATCATCTATGGTGTTGGTGGATTGATTTATGGAACGTGAAATGGGTATGTCTTAGATCCCTAAAGGAGGCATTTGTGCAAGGGCGCATCCCCAAGCGTGACTCATTATTCAGAAGGTATGGCTTGCATGTTTTTTTTAATCATTGTATAGTCTATATGGAAAGAGTGTAACAATTGCATTTTTGAGAATACCTCTTGTTCACTGAAAATTATTCAAGACATGATCCTTTTGAGGCTTGGAGTTGGATAAAAGGGTGGTGCGCCGAGTTCCCATACGCCCCAATTGATATTTAAAGGAACCCGCAGGTTTAATATGGAATGGATGCTCTTTCGCATTACGTGTCTCCAAATCCATCTCAACTCCTTGTGAATGGAGCTCGGGTCATTAACCACCTCAAGTGGAATGTAGATGCTTCAGTTAACATTCTTCTCTCATCTTCAGCCATTGGAGGAGTCCTTCGTAATAACATTGGGAACTTATTGTGTCTTATCCTCCCCCATTCTATTCATGGAAATAAACTGTGCAGAAAATTTGGCCATCCATCGTGCCATTAAAATCTTAATCTAATGTGAGATCACCGAAAAGGGCAAGCTAATATTGGAGTCAGACTCGTCCAATGCTGTCCTCTAAAGCAACAGTGACTTCGGAGGGCCTTGGAACATGAATCATCATATGAATTTTATTCGTAATGCGAGCAAAAGAGATCTAAATATTCATATTATTCACACAAGCAAGGAGTCAAATTTTGTAGCTGATACGCTTGGCAAGCAGGGGCTTCTCATGCAAAATGAATTTATTGCGTGGCTATAGATGCCGCTACTGCATCCCTTGTACCAATTCTCATCTCCCCTCGTTGGTCCATCTATTAGCCGAAGTTTGTCTGTTGTAATGCGCAATCTTAAGTGGGGAATAACCTGAATTTAATTGTGTTATTGTAAGGTTGTCTCCCATTTTAGTATTCTTATGGAATCGATCTTGATGGAACATGATCATGTAAACTTGGATGTGCTTTGATTTAGGGATGAATGACTTCCTCTTCTCTGGGTGTGGCAATTGTTATAAAAATTTCCTTCTTCTGAGAAGGAATACATGGTTTGGAGGAGAAGTTATTTATCTCTTGAAAGTTTAATGAAATGAAAAGTAAATTATCAAAAAAAAAAATTAACGGCTAATGGTTAACCGAAAAACGTACTGAAAAGCGGTAACTGGGTTCGCAAAAAGAGCTTACCGGAACTTCCGATTACCGAATCGAAATGTTATTTTAGGACGGTTAACCACCCATGAACACACCTACTGAACATAGCCTTAGTAGATTCAGTGAACTTCAAACATTAAACTAACTTAACTATATATATTAATTTATTTAGGAACCATCTATTATTACATTAACTAAAGTAAATTTCAAAATAAAATAACGTTATTCTAATTCATAAATTATTAGACTATATCTATACTCACCTCATACAGTCATACTGAGTTCATTAAATACAAATAAACTTCTAAATTGAACTAATTACTATTTAGAAGGGCAACGAAAATCTCTAATTCACTAATCAACTAAATTCCATTAAGACACAACGATATAGAGTCTTATCTTTAGTGTTTATACTTCATAGATAATCATGTTTTCCAAGCTAACTCGATAAACCAACTCCCCAAACACATAACAATTAACTATTCACCGTCGCTCCATTGTTTCCTTTAAGAAGGCAACCATTGATCTCACCAAACTAACAATCATGTTAAAGTGATTCAAGAAGTTGTTCTTAAAATTCTTTTCTAGAATAACAACTAAAGTTATATCACATAACTCAAAGCTACTGATATTTGGATTTCCCACAAGCAATGAGCAATAATTCACAATCCATTCAATCAACCAACCCAGCACCGATCAAATAATAACACAATTTCATAATTGTTTAGACCCATGATCTGGTCAAATGATATTTTATAAAGTCCGCCTAAAAAATTACCTCAACATACTCCCAAGGGGCCCACCAACCCTTTGGGTAAATAATAACTTTATCATAAAAAGGAGACAACTTTGCCAAAAGGAGGGGTATTCCCCCAATATGGTTTCCTGTCTGGGAAATCCCCAACATTATAAAAGCAGCTGACCCAATCTAGAAAACAGGTATTGAGTTATAACCTAACAAACCAGCGTATTTATTTATACAATTAATCACTTTCTATCTCTAACCCAGCACTGAATTGAGCGTCGGAGGAGCTTTCCCGGGAACACCCCCAGATCATTTTCCTTGTCTTGCATGGCTTTAAGTGACAAGAATCGGGATCACACTCCAACTCGGTATTCGACTCTCATCAACCATACATCAGTCTTTTGACAAGTTTTTAGGTAGAAACAATATGGCGCCGTATGTGGGGTTACTACATCTTAAAGTCACGTACCAAGAGCAACATGGCACCCCGAAGGAAAACAACCCGAGCGTCACTACCACGCCAGCCTACACCGGTTTAGTCCTAATAACCTAACGTGTTGGTCGAATTTCTAGCAGTAGACGATGAAGGATCTACTCCCCGAAACCACGAGCATTCCATTCCTGGGAGCCCTTCCATCCAAATCCGACTCCCATAACCATGGCAGACATTAAAAGATTAGCCAACAGCTGAATGCTAACATGCAACGCAGTTAATAGGAGCTCATAGCAGGAATCCCCTAACTCAACTCAAGGGCAACCTCGAGAGCTTACCCAGGGAGAGCCTCGGGTTAGGGATGATCTCAACTCTCATGTTCCTAACCGGGACGGGAATGAGGGGGGGGGGGGGGGAGATCCCAACAGGCTAACTCCTGAAAGACAACGAATTAGGACGCTTGACGGATCATCGAGAAGAACTTTAGGCGTGGGATGCAACAGGATGCTCGGAACCTACTCAACAATAAAAGAACAGCGGATCGTGAAAAGAATCATCAACAGGAACAAGCCCATACTCGGACCCCCTGAAGGGGGAGAGAAGACCCCCTCTTGGGTCCAAGAAGACGAAGGAGACTCGGGACCACCCTACCTCGGAACAAGACTCCAGTCTTGGTCAACCGAGGAGTACTTAACTTCATGACCCCTTTAAGTCGAGAGATCATGGAGGTCCCTAACTCGGGAAAGGTTAAGGTTCCCTTGATCGAGCAGTACTCAGGAAACAACGATCCTATTATCACATGGCGGCTTATAAGGCCCAGATGAGTGTGCAAACCAAGTGCGAGGCCACTTGGTGTCGTTACTTCCCGACGACTCTCAAGGGGTTGGCCCTCAGTTGGTTCTCGTGACTCTCTCCTAGCATCATCACAAACTTTTCAGTGTTAGAAGCATTGGTCCACCAGCACTTCATTGTCGGGCGCCGGCATAAGAAGACAAGCATTAAGTTAATGTTAATCAAGCAGCAAGAGCACGAGAGCCTCGTGGACTATATCAAGAGATTCAATGAAGATTCCTTGTTGAAAATATCTGACCTTCAAGACTGGGTAGCCTTCACTACCGCCTTAATTTCAGGATTATAACAAGACAAAAAAGAGAAAGGAAGAAATCTCTTACTGGGAATCCAACAGAACGCCAAGAGCAGCCAACAACTCCTCCCGAGAGCTGCGTATAATGGGAATGATCCCGCTCTGATAGAAACAGATGTGAGATCTACCTAGATCTGAAACATAAGTCGGTAGTACCCATTCCTCCCCCCATAAGAACTTCAAAGGAAATAAGGGATCAACGATTGTGGTGTGAGTACCACCGAGAATGTGGCCATACCACCAAGGACTGTCGGGAAATGAAGAAGGCATAAGACCACCTAGCTGGTCAAGGGAAGTTGAATAGATACATCAAGCACTCTCGGGAAGAGAAGGGGAAAGAGAAGGAAACGCAAAATGATAGGGATAACAATGACATGTACGTTGGGGTAATAGGAGGAGGCCACGCCTCGGGGCGCCTAATAGGTCGAGCCCACAAGGGCACCTCAAAGCAATTAAGCAACATGTCTTAGAAGTCAAGCCGATGAAAGCAGGGTGTCCCGTCATGACGTTTGGGGAGCCTGACCAGCATGTTCATACCCCCCATGACGACCCCCTTGTAAATAGAAATGAAAATTGCCAACTCCCGGATTAAGAGGATTCTAGTCGATAGTGGCTCCTTGACAGATATCATTCGCCTGAACTGCTTGCGCAAGCTCAAGTATACCGAGAAGGATGTAACCCCGACCAGCCAACCGCTGATAGGCTTCGCGGGCGGATCTGTATACCCCCTAGGGTTTGTGAAATTGGCGGTGAGGCTCATGGAGAGAGGAAGGGTATAAGCCTACCAGTCGACTTTCAGGTGGTCGACACCCCGTTGCCCTACTATGCCATTATGGGCAGGCCCACCATGAACAAGATAAAAGAAGCCATCTCGGTATACCAATTACTCCTGCAGTACAAAATAGATTAAGGACAAGTCGGGAAAATCTATGGAGACCAATAGATAGCACGAGAGTGTTATACAAATAGTTTTAAAATCAATACTTCAGAAGAAAGCCCGAAAAAAAGGAAGAGGGAAGACCCTGTGGACACCCCCCACTGGTCTTGAGGTCTATTTTTCAGAAAATCCTAAGTTGTATGAACGACCTCAACCGGCCGAGGAAGATGAAGAGATAATTATAGACGAGGAACTCAGACATGGACTGAGAATAGGCACAGGCCTCAGCCTCGAGACGAAGGAAAAACTTTTCAACATTTTGCGAGAATACAGGGACGTGTTTGCTTACACTGCCTCCAACATGCAGGGGCTAGACCCCAACTTTGCATGTCACGAGTTGAAAATCAAAGAAGGCTTCCGACTTATAAAGTAGAAACTCAGGCATCAAGGACCCGAGAGAAACGCATCAGCAACAATAGAGGTTAAGAAGTGGCTAGAGGCGGGCATTATTGAGGAATGACAGTACACAGAGTGGCTGGCCAGCGTCGTCTTGGTAAAAAAAGGCCAGCGGGACTTGGCGCATGTGCATCGAATTCACCGACCTGAAAAAGGCATGTCCTAAAGATAATCATCCCCTCCCGAAAATTGACAGGTTGGTAGATTCAACCGCTAGTCACGAGTTGCCCAGGTTCATGGATGCCAACGCGGGATATCATCAGATCCCGATGGCGGAAAAGGACCGGATACATACGACATTCATGACAGTTCAAGGCGTATATTGTTACAAGAAGATGCCATTCGTGCTAAAAAACGCGGGGGCTACTTCCTAGCGAACAATCAATAGGGTCTTTGAGGAGAAACTCGGGAGAAACATCGAGGTGTACATGGATGACATAATTATCAAGAGTAAGAAAATAATAGACCATATCGGGGATTTGGTAGAGCCACTGAACACCCTACGACGGCACGACATGAAGGTGAATAAAAAAAAATGCGTCTTCGGGGTAAATGGGGGGGGGGGGTAAGTGCCTCGGTTTCCTAGTCAATGAAAGAGGGATCGACGCCAACCCCGACAAAATAAAAGCAATACTAAACATGTCTTTGTCAAGGAGTGTAAGAGAAGTTCAGAGGCTAATGGGATGCCTAGCAACATTTGACTGTTACCTATCCCGCTCAGCTAACAAAAGCCTACTATTTTTCAGAGCACTGAAAAGGAAAGAGTTTGAGTGGGACGGCAAGGCAGACCAGGCTTTCCAGCAGCTAAAACATCACTTAGCCATATTACCCAAACTTATATCACCCTTGCCGGAGAGCCACTCTATACTTTTCTGTCGGTATTGGAATACCCCCTCGATGTCGTGCTTGTAGCAGAGAGAGATGGAGTTTAGCACCCCGTGTACTTCATCAACCACGCCTATAGGGGGGCCGAAGCAAGATATAACCAAATTGAGAAGATGGTTTTTGCGCTGCTGATGGCAAGTAGAAAGTTAAAACCATACTTCGAGGTTCACCGCATTAAGGTCCTAACCAGACAACCTATCAGAAAAGTGATCGAAAGTGAAAATCATTCGACTCGGACGACCAAGTGGGCAGAACAGTTGGCAGACTTCAGGCTGGAATATGAGCCTCGAAGAGCAATCAAGGCCAAAGCCTTAGCGGATTTTATTAGTGAATGTAGCTCCCGACCCATTGACAGAAAAAAAAGGGTCATGCGAATTACAAGTGGATGGTTCAACCACCAAGGCAGGGAGTGGGGTCGGGCCAGTAATCATCCCCCAAGTCAGCGATAAAATGGAGTACGATGTGGAGTTCGACTTTTTAGCTTCAAACAATGAGGCGGAATACGAAGCTTTGATCCTAAGCCTCCAGATCTATATCAACTCGAGGGCTCAGGCAATAATGGCTAAATCTGACTCGCAACTTATAATAGGGCAGGTCTCGAGGGAGTACGAGGCCAAGGAAGATAACATGAGGATGTACTTGAATAAGACCCGAGAACTCATCATGAAGCGCTCCTTGTTCAACATACATCATTTTCCGATATTAGAAAACCAGCTAGCAGATGCCTTGTCCCGTATGAGAAGTTCAGCGGAGGGGCTGACCCCACGAACTGTCATCTAGGAAGTTTCGGAAAACCTGAGAATTAACTCACTCCATGTCCACACATTGAATAGAACCAATACTTGGATAGAGGAAATTATAAGCTTCCTCAAGGATGCCACTCTGCCTCTGGGAGAGAAAGAAGTATAGGCCTTGAATAAGAAGTCGGACTGGTTCATCTGGCATGAAAGGGAACCTATATAAAAAGTCCTACACTCATCTCTTACTGAAGTGTGTTACACTCTTCGATAGAAATTACATCCTTTGGGAAATTCACAAGGGGGCTTGCAGCAGCCATCAAGGAGCCAGGACTATAGCCAAGAAAGCATTGAGAATCCGGTACTACTGACCTACCTTGAAAGAGGATGCCATGGAGTTAGTAAAGAAATTCCCTGATTACAACTTCATAGAGACATCCCTCATGCCCCAACTAACCCCTCAGCGACTATACAAGCAATATTACCCTTTGACAAATCGGGGATGGATTTGATAGGACCCTTTCACGCAGCACGGGGGCATAAAAGGTTCCTACTAGTGGCCATTGAATACTTCACCAAATGAGTAGAAGTAGAACCACTAGCCTCCATCACTGACAAGCAAGTTCAGAACTTCATATGGTAGAACCTCATCACCCGCTTCGGTATTCCAAGGACCCTCATCTCGGATAATGGAAGATAATTCATCGATGGACCAACCCGGGATTACCAGGGGTTCGGGATCTAGACAAGGTTCTCAACAGTCTCCGACCACAGACAAATGACCAACCAGAGACCGCAAACAAAGTGGTGATTAACAGGGTTAAAAAGTCGTTGGAGGGGGCCAAAGGATCCTGGATTAACGACCTCCCGGGAGTCCTCTAGTTAGTAAGAACCGCGGTGAAGGAAGCTACAAGGTATTCACCTTTCAACCTAGTATATGGTAGCGAGGCTGTCCTTCCAGTTGAAGTCGGGATACCTTACCCGAGGATGACCTTCTATGAGCACGATAAGAATGAAGAAAAGAAAGAGAGTGAACCTTAACCTATTGCCCGAGTCAAGGGGAAACGCCTTGCTCAAATCTATCCGCAACAAGCAATGAGTGGCCAGGCAATTCAACCTTAGGGTGAAAGCCAGGCCAATTCATATTGTTGACTAGGTAGTCATCAAGGTCGAAGCTACAAGGTTGGCGCATCTAAAGGGCAAGCTTGGGTCTAAGTGTGATGCACCTTACAAAGTCACAGAAGTGATCAAGCCGGGAACGTACCGACTAGAATCGCCAGAAGGAACTCCACTGGTCCGACGTTAGAATACAGATAATTTGAAAAAGTACTTCATTTAATAGTTTGAATGTAACTTGGACACACTTAAGCCACTATTTGTACTTGGCCACACTTGAGCCAGTATCTTATTATCCACAACTCGCGACAGTCCGTTGTACCCTCTCAGAGTTGGCGGGATGTTTTCTAAACTTGGCCACACTTGAGCCAATGGTTTATTTCGTTAGCCACAACTCGGGGCAATCTGTTGTACCCCATTAGAGTTAGCATTATTATAACCATGAATGAAAAAGGTCTATGTTGCGACTTTTGTGACAGTTGCATCCAACAAAATAAAACATTTATTTCACTCGAAAAATTATGCTCGGGGCAGTTTCAAACAACAAAAATAAATTCAATTTGCTCGGGAAATTATGGTCGGGGTGGTTTCAAACATAAGATTGCTCATGTTATTGAAGATCAAAATAAAAGCAGTACAACCTAAAGACCATTGGGAACAAGACTCCCTAAGAGTCTAGAAGATCTATATACAAAAAAAGAAGTATAAACAACCAAAGTCTTGTTAGGAGAACTATAGGTGCAACTCGCACCATCCTCGTCCTCTGAGCTCTTGCCTGAAAGAAGAACCTTAGGGTTTGCCGCATCAGAAGGAGGAACCGCAGAACTCGGGATGACCACATCAGACGTGGATGTTTGAGGGATGGGTACCCCTGCATTGACCCTAGCTGGCTGAGAAGTGGCGCTAGGAGCTTTGGAAGCAGAAGCTTTGACCGCCTTCTTTTTCTGATCCTCACCAACGCGACGGTCGAATTCAGCTTCGACGTCGTGCCAATTCAAAGAAGAGTCAGGACCAGCAAGTATTCCCTTGAGGCGCTCCTTCGTTTCCCTAACAGTCATACGATAGGAGTTGGTGGCCATTTTCCTGATGAAGGCCAACCCCTCGAGAGACCTCTTCCACACAAAAAACTCCCCCTCCTTCTTCTCGAGCTGTGATCGAGCCCTTTGCAGCTTGTGCCTTAAGCTCTTGGTTCTCTTTTCAGAATCGGTCAGACGAGTCTCCATATCCTCGACATTCTTCTCAGCAGTGTTGCGCTTAATAAGGGCTTCCTCAAGGTCAGCCTTGATCTTCTTGTTAGACTCCTTCAACGCATTTATCTCATTTATAGATGTTCGAGCCTCCTCGAAAGTCTCCTTTTGCTCGTTAAGCTCGGTATTGAGCCTAGCGTATCTCAACCCCATGATCAGAGATTTGTTTCTTCAATCCATCCACCTCCTTCGTCAATGCAACAGCACATGCCTTGAATTGATCATGATGCCGGTTGATCATGGAGGTTATGCAGATGGATATCTATGAAAACACAGAAAGGAGGTCATTAACTAAAAAGCATGTTATCTTCCATGGGATAGTCACATACCTCGAGCCAATACTCTTAGAGGGCGTCAACTTCCCCATGTCCTAGGGCCAGAAGGGCCTCGTCGTCAGCGTTGGTGTAGATTGCTTTGACCGCGTTCTTTACCCTAACCAACTTCCAAGGCATGGTAATGGAAGTAAAGGGCACGTTGGACTCGATCTGGCCACTCAAGATCGCTTTTGGAGAGGTTCGTCAAAGACCTCCATGTGATCCTCAAGCTCGATTTCAGGTTTCCTCTTGCTGCCCGAGGGAACTCCTGAAGAGGCCTTCCCACAGGCCTTGGAAGTGCCTTCTCCAATGCCTGCGCCTAATCTGCTTCCCTCTTTAGCTTCCGGAAGCGAACATGAGGCTTCCTGGCCTTCTTGGTGTCGGTGTCTTGGAGATAGATAAGGTCAGTACAAGTGTGGGATACAATGAAGATGTGTAAAGAAAAAATTAACTTACCTTCGGAGGCGGGGGGAATCGACATAGTCTCCGCATCAAGCTCATTCAAGAGCTTAGTAGCCAATACAACGCTATCAATGAATCTTTCGACCATCGCTGGATCGAGTCGATGTCGGGCAAGAGCTGAAACAAGGAAAATGTCAAAACTTTAGCATATAAGTGAATCCATACATTTGATAAAGGGAATTACCCTTGTCGTAGCTATGACTCAAGCCCACTGCCGCTAGGAACATCTCGTTCTGCATCTCATAGTGAGTGGGCAACCAGTTCGAGGGCACATAAGTAAGGTTCCCTATCGCTGTCCTCGGGGTTGGGAGCGATAGATCCCCGCCACAGCCTCCTCTCGAGACATCTCGGGGACCATCTGATTGAGTTGTAAGTGAAGCCCCTTTTCGGGAGGAAGGATAGGGATCCCCCCATTTACCACTCGTATAAATGTGGCAGAATGCCCGTCTAAACCCCTTTTGGCTGGAGGGGGCATCACAAACAACCTTATAGCTCACTCTACATTGGAAGCAGAACCAACCCGAGCCATGAAGATCTGCAGGGCCTAGCATTATAGTGAAAAGATTGCATCATAGGCGCACACTCAAGGTAATTAACACCTGAGGAGTTCACAAACGAATATAAAGCCATTTGTGGTTAGCCAACTGTTGGGAAGCAAATTGGTGAGTGTCAACTGGTAGGCATTCAGGAAATCTTTAATGAAGGAGCGTAAAGGGAACATAAGACCCATCTGCATACTCTGATGATATACAGACACACATACTACTGGAGGGGTCCACACCAACTGTATATGCTTTGCCCGAACGACAACGAAAAGGTCTTGAATCCAAAACTTAGTCCCTATGTATTTGGCATTCTGCTCCACATAGCTCATAGGGGTAGCGTTGGGATAGTAAGTATGAGGACCTCCCTCAGGATCTAAAGGAGGAAACTCTTGACCGGAGGTAGTCGGGGCTTCATCCTCATCCTCCTCCAACACCGTAACCACCTCGTCCGGGAGGAGTCGGTTCAGATAACTGGAATTACAAGGCGTATGAGCTATAGAGACCTTTCAAGGCCCTGGAACCACCTCTTCGTCCTCCTCACTCAATGAACCTGAGGGGCTAGGCAAAGGAACCATCTTGGGAATAGAAGAAGGATCCTCACCCAGGATCCGAGTGCTAACCAAAAATCCATCAACCCTGCAAATCTCTTCAGTTAGTCTATAAGGAGGGGAAGAAGAAACATTTGGACCGGACTCGAGATTCTTCCTAAGCACCTACTTTGTAATTATCAAATGTGGAAAATGAAGAATTATGGCTAAGGAAGAGCGTAGCATCTCGAAAATTCACAGTCGAGAATGAAACAGACACGGGCACTCGTCGACTTGGGAGTATAGCAAGCAACAAGGTGTAGAAAAACTTATAGAGAAATTGGGGAGAGAGATTGAGGAGAGAGAGTGGGAAATCACAAATGATTGGAAAAGTACAAAATAAGGCTCCTCTCCCTCTATATATAGCTAGCTTCCCATCCCCATGTCACGATAACCTCTAGTCCACTATGAATAGGTTTCAAAAGCTTGGGCCTGCGAGGAGAAAGGCCTAGAGACGAAGCTCCAAACCAAAGACCCAATTTTCTACAAAGGCGTAAACTCAAATGGTCAACGGTCAAAGGTCAACAGTCATAGTCAAAAGTCAACGATCAACCACCCAGCACCGACCAAAAATTAAGCCTATCTCCAAGAGTCTCCATTTTCAAGCTCAAATATAAGTACCCCAGGTACCCCCCTCTGGGTTTCAACCAAGGAAGGCTAAGTCCCTCAACCCCCAACTTGGGATTCCCATACAAGGGCTCATTAGCCCCCGAGTTGGTGCATCACCCTTCTCGGCCTTGCCGGGGGCTCACTACTTAGCCAAAAAATGGCTAAGTACCTCAACTCCCAACTCGATTCCCATGGAAGGGCTCATTATCCCTCGAGTTGGTGCATCACCCTTCTAAGCCTTGCTAGGGGGCTCACTACTTAACCAAAAAATGGCTAATATCTCAACCCCAACTTGGGGCTCCCATGGAAGGGCTCATTAACCCCCGAGTTGGTGCATCACCCTTCTCAGCCTTGCCAGGCGGCTCACTACTTAGCGAATAAATGGGAAGTACCTCAACCCCCAACTTGAGATTCCCATGAAAGGGCTTATTAGCCCCTGAGTTGGTGCATCACACTTCTCACCGTTGCTAAGGGGCTCATTACTTAGCCAAAAATGGCTAAATATACTCAACACCCAACTCGAGATCCTCATAGGAGGGGCTCATTAGCCCCCGAGTTGATGCATCACCCTTCTTGGCTCTGCCAGGGTGCTCAACACTTAGCCAAATATTATCCAAGTTCTAGACAACCAACTCGAGATCATAATACGAGGCTTACTAGCTCCCCGAATTGATTCACAATCTTCTTAACCAACATATAAGTACCCTAAAAAAAGGGCCGACTCGGGACCATGAGGGGAGGCTTGCAAGCCTCCGGGATAGTTCACAACCCTTTCGCCGTCGCCATAGGGGCTTGGCACTTCTTATGACCACTCAGGACCCGGCCAAAGCGGCGAGTCATCTCTACATTCTCGGGACCACTCGGTACCTAGCCGAACGCGGGGGAACAAGGTCCCCTTGTCGGGGCCACTCAGGATCCAGCCTAGTGCCGACTTCCTCCCTCGGGGGACCAAGCCCCCCTCCCCCTTCTCAAGAGTACTCAGGATCCAACCCAATGCTGGCATGACGAATTTGGGGATTAAGGTTCCCCCTTCGTGAGAGCACCCGGGGATCCAGCCTAGGACCCTTCAATTGATCCAAAGTAGTCCCCCATCTCGGGATTATGGACGGGCACACCTGTGCGTACATGCGTGGCCAGGGACCTAACCCTCTCGGGGTTTTCGGGATCCCTAGCAAATGCTCGTTTATCCTCGGGATTCATCTAGGTTATTAGCGTTTAAACGTTAAACTCGAATTTCGCTGAACAACCGTCTGTGGCAAGAAGGATTACCCCACAGCCCATTGCTCAACGTGGGGCTAATTATTTGGACCATGATCTGGTAAAATGATATTTTATAAAGGCCACTTGAAAGATCAGCTCAACATACTCCCAAGGGACCCACCATCCTTTTGGGTAAATAATAAATATACCATAAAAAGGAGACAACTTTTCAAAAAGCAGAGGTGTTCCCCTAATAGGGTATCCTGTCTAAGAAATCTCCAATATTATAAAAGCAGCTGACCCAATCAGTAAACATGTATTGAATTCTTACCTAACAAAACCGGAGCATCTCTCTCTACAATTACTCACTTTCTCGGGGACCACTCGGTACCCAGATAGTAAAGGAGGAGTTGACTCATATCCCGATAGTAAAGGAATTTTCGGATGTATTTCCCAAAGAGCTACCTGGAATGTCGCGAGTGAGGGAAGGTGAGTTTTAAGATCGACTTAGCCCTCGGAACAGGACCTATCTCTAAGGCTCCATATCGAATGACACCTGCATAAATGCAAGAATTAAAGGTGCAGTTGGAGGAATTGTTGGGAAAAGGGTACATTCGACCTAGTGTTTCACCTTGGAGAGCCCGGATATTGTTTGTTCGGAAGAAAAACGGATCTTTGAGATTGTGTATCGATTATAGGGAGTTGGATAATGCCTCTGTAAATAATAAATATCCGCTCCCAAGAATTAATGATATGTTCGATCAACTTCAAGGCGTAACATTGTTTTCTAGGATCGATTTGAGGTCGGGTTATCACCAATTACAAATTTCTAAATAGGACATTTCGAATACAACCTTTCGTACAAGATATGACCATTATAAGTTCACAATTATGCCTTTTGGACTCACTAATGCGCTAGTAGCTTTCATGGACCTCATAAATAGGACTTTCCAGCCATACTTGGATAAGTTTGTAATAGTATTCATCAATGATATATTGGTGTACTCAAAGGATAAATAAGATCATGAGGCTCAGTTGAGGAAAGGCTTAGAGATTCTTCGAGAAAAGCAATTGTACGCCAAGTTCTCGAAGTGTGAATTCTGGTTGGAAAAAGTATCAGTTTTGGTTCATGTGAAATCAAAAGAAGGCGTTTCCGTAGATCCATCCAAGATTCAAGCAGTGACCGATTGGCCTCAACCTAAGAATATCACCAAAGTAGGGAGCCTCTTGGGTTTAGCTCGGTATTACAGGGGATTTGTTAAGGATCTGTGAGGAAGCTTTTCAAGAGCTAAAGAAAAGACTTACAAAGGCCCGATATTGACATTCCATCTAGAGTAGAAGGATTTGATGTTTATAGTGATGCCTCGAAGAAAGGTTTTAGGTGTGTCTTGAAGCAACATGGTAAAGTAACGGCCTATGTGTCGAAATAACTCAAACCGCATGAGCAAAATCACCCAACTCATGACTTGGAGTTAGGAGCGGTCGTGTTTGCGTTGAAAATCTGGAGATATGACTTATATGGAGTGCACTGTAAGGTCTCTACAGATCGCAAGAGTTTGAAGTATTTGTATACACAAAAAGAGTTGAATATGAGACAGAGATGTTGGCTCGAGCTTATAAACGACTATGATTTGGAGATAATGTATCAAGAGGGAAAAACGAACAAAGTAGCTGATGCGTTAAGTAGAAAAAATGCTCATTCGCTAAAAGTGTTGATTTTGGCAAATGAACTATGTGAAGAGATCAAGAATTAAGTTTGGAAATAGTTGAACCCAGTTATGTGAAAGCTAAGTTGAATGCTCTTACTGTTGGACCGGACAGATTTGAGGAGATTTGGGAGAAACAAGCTGTAGATAAGTGGTTAAGCAAGTTAAGAGAAATGAAATAAAATGGTCAAGCACCAAAGTTCAAGATCGACGACAATCACGTTACGAAGTACAAACAGAGATTGTGTGTGCCACAAGATGAGGTACTCAAGACGAGAATTCTAAGGGAAGCTCGTAGTTCGCCATATTCCTTAGATCCAGGAGGAGATAATCTTTATAAGGATTCGAAGAAACATTTTTGGTGGCCTAAGATGAAGCAAGAAGTAGCCGACTTCATGGAAAAATGTTTAACATGCCAGAAGGTGAAAATACAACATATGAAGCTCGGAGTAAAATTGCAACCATTGGAAGTGCCAGGATGGAAATGGCAATCTATCTCTATGGATTTCATCATGGGGTTATCGAATACGATATCGAGAAAGAATGCAATATGGGTAATAGTGGACCATTTGACTAAGACGGAAAGATTCGTGGCAATAAAAGATACTTGGTCGTTGAAACAGTTAGTGGATGCTTACTTTAATGAGGTGGTTAAGCTACATGGTGTTTTGAAGGAGATCGTTTCGGAAAGGGACTCGAGATTCTTATCTAAGTTCTGGAAACATCTTCTGACGGCCATGGGTACACTATTGAAATTCAGCACAACCTTTCACCTAGCAACAGATGCTCAAACAAAGAGAACCATTCAGACCTTGGGATGAATTTTGGAGGATATTGGGATGATCATTTGATGTACATTAAGTTCTCGTACAATAACAGTTTTCACTTAGGAATGACACCTTATGAGGCGTTGTATGGGTGGAAATTTAGGAGTTTTATATGTTGGAGCGATGTGAACGAGTCGTTACATTTTGGACCAGAAATGATAGAAGAGACTACCAACATGGTGACGTTGATTCAAGAACGTATGAAAGTTGCTCAGGATTTGGAGTTTGCAGTTGGAGAGAAAGTGCTGCTGAAAGTTTCACCAACCAAAGGAGTAATGAGGTTCAGTAGGAAAGGAAAGTTGAGTGCCTTGTAGGTTAGCCTTACCTACAGAATTATCCAAGGTTCATAATTTTTTCATGTGTCTCAACTCCGTACATACGTTTTTGACTCGTTCCATGTTATTCAACCCGAAACCATTGAACTAGATGAGACCCTCACCGCCTTTGAAGAACGTCCGGTTAGAATCCTTGATTCCAGAAAATAAAACACCTAAAACAAGGCAATAAAGTTAGTCAAAGTTTTATTGTCTAATAATCAAACCGAGGAAGCAACTTGGGAAACGGAAGATGACATGAAAAAGCATTATCCTGAACTCTTTTCTAAGGTACGATTATCGAGTTTTGGGGACGAAACTCCTTAAGTGGGACCAAATGTAATACTAACAAAGCGCAAAGCTATTATTTCGTTAATATTAAACATCTAACTTTAAAGTTCGAGGATGAACTTTATTTTTAAGAAATAGATGTAATAGCCTGAATTTTCAGAGCATATTGTGTTATTTATTAAGGTTTAATATTATTTTCCCTTAAATCTATTTTTCTAGTAATTCAGTTATATTTGATAATTGTGAATTATTTAACGAGTTTATTTAAATAATTTAATGAAAATTTATTTTATCTAAATAAACTAATCCTTCATTTTAATTATTTTTAGAGAATTTAATTTTGGTAATTGAAATCTTTACTTAGTTGTGGGCATTTTTATACAAATAATTGTCCATCCACATTAGCAAACTCATATAAAGCGCAATGTCAAGTCAATAGCCCATGTGGCATTTTTGTTAGCCAAAAAAAAATAAAAAGCCAAAAGAAGAAGAAGAAAGAAACGTGATTTTATCTTCCTCATGTACTGGATGAATAGAGCCAAAGGACCCATTTTTTTCAACAAATTCAGCAACACTTGTCACTTGAATATGAAACTCAATCCACAAATCCTAGATTTTGGGAGTAAAATCAATCAAAAGTAAATCTCAAACACCTTACTTTACCATACTTCACCATACCTCACCATACTTCCTCCATTATGGAAGTTGTCTAAGCTCCACAAATTCAGAAAATTGCTCTATAAATAGCAACTCAAACACATTCAATCGCTCAAGCAAACAAACTTCAAAGGTTTGCTTCAATCTCTTTCTCTTCTCCCTTAATTTTTTATTTTTGTTTGGAAATTAAAAATAAAATATCAACCCACCATTAACACCTCCCTCTGTTCCTCTAAACCGCTGGAAACTACCACTCGAACCGCCAGAACCACTCACGCCACCACAAAAACCACCCAACCGCCAGCCCAAATTAAAACACCCCTTCGCAGCACCCCTGTTGTCGCCCTGAACCACCTGCGTCAGCCGCCGCCACTTGAAACCACCCTCCCCACCGAGCCAGTCTGGTCATTCACCGTGCACCATCAAAATCACCAGCGCAATCTCCGTCTTCCTTCCCTTAATTCGCCTTCTTGTGTCCCTTTCCCCCTCCCCCATTCTTTTTCCTTCGTTTCTATTAAACTGGTTCATAGAACCAGTGAACTCCTTTTTTTCATTTGTTTTATTAGTTTTACTAGTTTAATTTTTTTATTTAAACAAAATAAATGACTTTCCTAAACTAATTTGCTTTATTAAGTCAGTATATTTTAGATTAACTTAGTATTTTATAACTTAAAAATATTTCTTAATTTTCTAAAACAAAGTAAGAAGTACAATAGAGGTAGTTTTCTATGTTTAAAATAATTGTTTAAGTTAATAGAAATTAAGTTGAAGTAAGTTTTAAGTACTTAAAATAATTTCATAAATAATTTGAAAACCATAAACTTTGATTTATAACCTCTCTTGAAATCATTAAGAATTTCTTTAAGTTATTTGAATTATTTATTTTATCTATATATATAAAGGGTTATTTAGGTAACTAATTTAGATCTCACTAATGTCTAGTGTAGACTCCGATTGCATAGACGAGGAATATGAGAGTGTTAATCTGTTCGTAAACTTAACTTATGGGAACGCATCACGAGGTAATCTCCGATGTCCATCTAAACGTAGATCCCGTTAGTATAAAATGATTTGATTACGTGATTATGTGCTAATAAAATTTATAGGTATGGACTATAATTATGGATTACAACTATCGACTTACTGCGGATTATGAATACGAAGAATAAAATGGATAACAACTATGGATTTCGATTATATATGAATCATGACTACGGACAATGTATGATATGACAAATATAATCATTATTATAACGTTATTAACGCCGCTATTAATATCAACTTAATCACTAATCTTTTACTCCTATTATGAAAATCATTTAATGTGATTAAGTAATGTTATTATTATTATTATTATTATTATTATTATTATTATTATTATTATTATTATTATTATTATTATTATATTATTATTATATTATTATTATTATATTATTATTATTATTATTATTATTATTGTTATTATTATTATTATTGGAATTTTATGTAAGTTGTAGTTAGTAAGAACTTGTGATAATTAAATATTTATGAATAAGAGTGGTAAATGAAACCAGGTGACTGTTGTGTTTAGGAAATGAATTATTGAAATCGCTATGTATTGATTGAGATCATATTGGTTTAAATACGTTCACACTTGATTAAATAAGATGGCGTAAATGCTTACATGTTTTATGTGATGACTTAAATTAAAAGCAATTAATCACTTAAAGTGAAGTATCCGAGGGAAATGATGAACAAGTTGTCCTGTATGGGAGGTTCACCGATCACCTACATGTTTATCTTGTTACTAAGCTGATTTTATGTTACTTGTCTTCCTTCTATCTTGTTCTGATCCAAGTAGAAGGGGTGTGATCAAAGAATCAAGAATATAAAACAGATCGATTTCACGTGAAGACAATATTGTATGTGATTGTCAGTTCTTTGATACTAAATTAGACAAATTTCACCCAATATTTTCATTATTTAGTTTTAACATAATATTTTATTTTCTACTTTACTACTCTCACGACCTATTCGATAAGTGTTACATATATGCTATTTTGATGTGTCATGTTAAAGATAATGATATTGTTTGTTTACCCCAAATATAATTTCTTTCAATAAATTATCTTTACCATATTGAAGATGGTATTGGGCAGTCCTAATAATTAGTATTTCAGCTTAAGTTTTTTTAAGGGTTGATGCGTAAGTAAAATAATGTCTAGTAGTATTTAATTTTACAACCTCATACTCCAAAAACAAAGCTGTTGGGATAAGCATCGATCAATTACTCTTGAGGTGATCCCAATTAATCTAAATAATATGCTAATGAAACAAATAATTGAATAGGTAAAGAGTTACTCACATAATATAAATACTTAATTATTATAATCTAACCGTGTAGAATTTTACTTAAAGGTTTTACGATGTGCTAACCAACTTTTACTTTACATCAATGGTTGTATTGAGAACGCAATGCAAATATTTTGAATTGCATCAGGATAAATATGTAACATATAAATTATGAGTCCTAAATTAGTTGTAACATATGTTGTTGGCATTAATTTCACAAAATTTTCACCAAATATATCCTTTATCAATTCTTTTTTCATCAAAATACCTTTCAACCTTTGAAAATTCATCATTTACCTTTCGATTTCTTTAAAATTCACCACAATAACTAATGTTTGTAGACATTTTTGGTCACTAACCCTTACTTTTGTTACTAAACTCTAATTATCCCATACTTGAGTCATTTACCTTATAGACAACCATTAATACACCAATGAACGCCAACAAAGAGCTGTTGTAGCCTGAAAATCAAGGGCTACCAAGATGACACGTGGCCTGATCAGAGCCCTACACATGGCGCATGCTCAGGGAGGTAAAGTACACAGGGTCAGAAGGTTATATGGCTAAAAGTATATTTCTCTGGAAAAGGTGTACTAAAGCCCCTCTTATGGCCCAAAAATTGTACTTAGGCCCAGCTAAGGCAGCCTACATCTCTGCATAAAGGTGAGGTGTATTAGCCAATCAGCACCTGCCACGTGTCACCATTTTACAGCTTAGCCAATCAAATGCTCCCAAATTAGGGTGACATCAAGGTACAACAGTCATTTCAAACAGTATAAATAGTCCATGAAATTAGGGGAAAGGTACGTTTTTCAGGGCACAGTACTGTTATTCTGCCATAAATTCTCTCTCTCTCTACTTTCTCTCTCTAAAAGTTCCTTCACATCCCTGATATCTGACTTAAGCATCGGAGGGGGAAATACCACCCGAACCTCCAGGGTGGGTCCCTTTTTGCAGGTAGCTGATCGGAGTCCAGAATCGGGATTCGAGCCCAATCATTGTTGCACAAGTCTCCAAATTAAGAACCTGAACTTGGGAGTTGTTGTATTGCATTACTAGTTTCGTACTACATAACAAGAGCAAAGAAAGTTATGGAGACAAAGAAAAAAGGGGTCATAGAAGGTATATCAATATTTGTGAATTAAGGTAAATAAGTCGAAAAGGAGATAATTGGGGTTTAGTAACGTAAATACAAATTATTGACTAAAAAAAGCTATGGATCGTTAGTCATTAAAGGCATGTAGTGGACTTTGAAACATTAAGACGTATATGGTAAATTTACAAAGATTTAAGGGTATTTTATGGAAACAATTAATCGAGAATATATGATGAAAGAATCATTAAATTAGATCAAATATATAAATAAAATATCACAGCTAATTTAGGAGAATATTTATAGTACACCTGGGTGTACCATGCTCATAGTACACCAAAGACTATTTTCTCCAAATGAGCAAAATGAGCGAATGAGTATATGAGCAAAATGAACAAATGAGCAAACATTTCTACTCATTTAAGAAAATGAGCAAACACTTTTATTACAAAATGAGCAAAATGAGCAAAATGAGCAAATGTGTAGATTAGCAAAATGTCTATATGAGAAAATTAGGTGTCAAATGAGCACCAGAAGTTCTAATTTAGAGAAAATGAAATGCAGTAGATGTTATCTTCTTGGTTGAAGGATGGTTTAACTAATAGATCACTCGCCATTTAGTATGTTTAAGTGCACTGACATGGATAGCTTGCTTGGACCACTCAAACTCATCCCATTCATTTGTCTGCCCATCATAATGAAAGAGAACAATTGTAAAGTTGTTTGAGAACCGTAATCATAAAATTAAGCACATAAACATAGATAGAAATATGATGAGTGAAAGATGAATGAAGAGGTTATACTCGTTAGAGATGTTAACCTTCTTTAGACATGCATCGATATCGTATTGTTGATCATACCCAACTGTGAATGCGACGAGGTAGTTAGGTTTGCTACTTATGTCTCGCCAAATTTTCTCAGTACCCATGATCTTAAACTGCTTATTATTTTAGATCTAAGATACTACTCTAGATCATTAACAACCATGATCTAGCTCCCTTTTTTGTTTCTTTTGTCCCTATTATGGAGATTTTTTTTTTTTTTTGCCATCATTCTTGTCAAAGAACCAACAAAAGGAGGGTTATTTGAAACTCGAACAACGGCCTTCTTCTCAAGTTAGCTCCGATACCATGTCAAAAAGCCAAATCAATTGAAAGGTTAAGCTGATGTGGAGCACCAAGATTGATTTTATAGGCTATAAAGTCTGTTACATTTGTGCATTGTTTTACAACATATCCGTGTAAAATCACGTTTAACTTTTCTAACTTTTCATATGCACATTAGATTTGTCGCATGATTACACAAACTAGTTAATTAATCAACATAACAAATTTACCTCCTCAGGTAAACCCCAAAGTCTGCGTTTGTAGAAATTAATCTCTGATACAACACTTCTAGGGGGTAATCGTTCACTTCCTCGTGGATTTGTTGGTACCCAATCCTGTATTATTGTGACTCGTTATTTTAAATATGTTATTATATGCAGTATCAACTAATAGTTTCTCAATTTAGCATTGATTTTTTTTATTGAAAGTAAGTAAAGTAGCCAGAAAATATACTTAAGATGTTTAATTAGCACCATTCCATTCGGCATTTTTCAATACTATAACAATGTTAATGCTATATATTACAAAGTGATCCCGTTTTCCAAACGGTCTGTAAATAATCTCATTGTTTCATAATTAGGCACTAGTGGAAAAAAAAGGAAGGGTTGCGGTTAAAACAACCCTAAGGGCTGCGTTTTTGGCCGCAGCCTTTCAAAACGAAGCGCAGTAGTTTTATTCCTAAAACGCAGCCCTTCATACCTCTAAGGGCTGTGTTTTAGGCTTAAACCGCAGCCCTTCTTAAAGTGAAGGGTAGCGGTTTTAAGCCTAAAACGCAGCCCTTTGAGATAAGAAGGGTTGCGTTTTAGGATTAAAACCACAGCCCTTCGTATTCCTTTTTTAAAAATAAAAAATAAAAATCTGCATGCCCCCCACCCTGCACTCCCCCCAGCCCTGCACTCCCCCTGCCAGCAGCCCCCTGCCCACCCCAGCCAGCAGCCCCCCACATCCAGCCCACCCCCCACACCCTGTAGCCCTACCCACCTCTCACACCCAGCCCTTCCCCCAGCCCTTCCCCCAGCCCTGCCCACCCTAGCCAGCAGCCCCCCACACCCAGCCCTGCACTTACCCCTTCCAGCCTTGCCCACACCCAGCCCACCCCTGCACTACCTCCCTGCCAGCCCTGCCCACACCCAGCCCACACCCAGCCCACCCCTACACTCCCCCTGCCAACCCTGCCCACCCCGAAACCCAGCCTACCCCTGCTCTGCCCCTGCACTCCCCCCTACCAGGCCTGCCCACCTGCCCCCCACCCCTACACTCCCCTACCCTGCCCCCACCCTAGACCACCCCATTCACTCCCTTGCACCCCCATCCCAGCCCACTCTCTGCCAGCCCCTCCACCCATTGCTGCCAGCCACCCCAGCACCCAACCAGCCCCATAACCCGGTCCAGCAGCCCCCCACCCAAAGCCTCCCTTCGACACAAAAAAAAAACCGATCAAATTGCAATAATATATGACAAGTTTTTGAACGTAATAATTAACTTTAAATACATATTTAATAATGTAAAAAGTGTACATAGAATCGATACAAACTAGTAGATTTAGCTAATTATATCACGATATTCCAGCAAAATGTATCATAAGCAATCATCTGTAATGTGGGACGCCAACTTATCCCGAACTTCATGTAATTCTTTTGTGGTGAAGGCCCTCAAACTTGGGGTGTTATTCATATAAACCTTGCAAAACAACCAAGGAATAAACACTTAATATAAGAATTCAATCATTTATCGTAGTTAGTAGTTCTAAAACTGACATATACCTTCCCGAAATTCAATCAAAAATAAATGCAAGCCTAAAACTCTATACACTAGTTATATTATATCACACTAGCCTTCATATGCACGCGATGCGTGCGTTAATTTCAAAATTTGTTATTCTATTAGATACTCCATTCGTATTTTATCTATGATTAAACTTAAATGTGAAAAATTCAACTGTTAGATGAATTTAGATATATTAATTCGCTAATGTAAAAAAATAAAAAGGTTGTGAGTGATTGTTAACATTAATTTTTGAATGAATATTGAACAAAAAGAACAAAAATAATGAGTTGGTTTAACTGAATTAAAGAGTATCAAAGGTAGTGAATGTTCAGACTTTTCATGTGCACGTTATGTATGCCATCTTTTTTTATAAGGTATAAATATTTTGTCCATTTAATTTTTGATTGAAGTATTTGATGCATATACCATTTTAAACTTTTTTTAAATGGCAAGTTGGAATGAGAATTTTTAAATGATTTGCTTTTGTAATTTTTTTATTCCATTAATTAGATCATTAAGGGTATTTTAGTCACTTCAAAAGAGGACACCACACCTCCTCCCTTGGCTTATATAATAGAGATTAATTAGATCATTAAGGGTATTTTAGTCACTTCAAAAGAGGACACCACACCTCCTCCCTTGGCTTATATAATAGAGATATTATTATATTCAAAAAGAAAATGAAGTTAAATGACTCGAGAAATAGGAATTGGACGTAAAAAGGCAAAAATAGGCCTAAAATCACATTTATCTTCTCGATATACAACCAACAACAAATGCAAGCCTAAGAATCTACACAATAGTTACATTATATTTCATATAATCATGTGCAAAATGAAATTGGGATTAAATGACGCGATATGAATGATTTGGAAGCGAAAAGGCAAAACTAGGCCTAAAATGACCTTTTTGTTCCCAATATTCAACCTACAAGAATTGCAAGCCTAAAAATCTATACAATAGTTACATATGCCTCATATTATCATGTTCAAAATGAATTTGGGGTTAAATGAGTAGATAAATACGATTTGGAAGCGTAAAAGGCAAAAATAGGCCTAAACTAACATATACTAATAAGTTACATACCTTTTGAAGATCATCAACGTTAGTGCAACGGTTGACGATATCGAACATGTACCTCAGCACGTAATAGCCACATGCAAGTCCATCATCTTGTTGCAGACACTAAATGTTCACCAAAGGATGCATCCAACGACATTCATGTTAGTTGTGTAATATGTGGATAAAAGTGTTTCTATATAAGGACAAATAAATTAGTCATGTTACCTCGACTGATTCCCAAACAGGAGCTTTTGATGCTCGAAGTCCTGTTGCACTAACATGCTTCATCACACTACATCAATACATTATTATAAGATTAGATGTACTAACTGTTTAATAATGTGTAATATTAAACTCAAAACATCTTTTTATTACTTTAATGGAATAGTTATTGGACTATGAGTTGTCCTACCAACCAGCCTTCATTACGAAGACGAAATACGTGAGCAACTACGTCTTCTCGAGTGACCTACGATATCGAGGAAACTTTGACTAAAAAGAGGAATGGGGATCAACCATCCTCAAAAAGCTATGGCACGCTCACCATAACCCCAACTCCCAACGTCCAACTCTAGATGTGCACCAGTCTAGAATCTACACCTATTCTCGTTTCACATTACGTTAGTTACCAATTATTACTTGTCATGACACCACACATACAAGCAACACTTAAATAATCAAATCGTCACATATAGCTTCTTTTATCTTAGGATTTAATAAGTGATCACAACTTACAACCAAATTTACTTCCTTTAATCCAATCCATTTTAATTATTGAACCTAGACAACAAACCAACTTGCCTTTATATAGGTATACTTACAACTTACTAAATAAGGTCCACAATCCTCATAAGATAATAAAATAATACTCATCAAAGAATACATGAACAACATGATTCAATTCTCAATAACGTATATCAATTCATCATACAAATTAATAAATAACCTTCTTTTCATGCTTGCATCAAATAATCCATACAAACATACAATCCAATACTCAAAATAAATCTCAATTCACATGCTTGCACACATGGCATAAAACATGTAATAATCAAATATACTAGAAATCATATATATATGAACATAATAAGTTCCTATACATGATACTACAAATCTCTTAAACATGATACTAATCACATAGCACGTAATTATGTACGCACCTCGTATAAACTAGCCTGTAGGCCACTTTTAATTCTCTAAAAGTTCCCTACGAAATATTCTCCGCCTATAAAACAACAAAACCGAAATTAACAACCTTAAATAAAAATTACAGCAGCTTTAAATAATTTAAAACCCCCTTAAAACACGTTTAAAAATCGACTTTAACATCAAACTTGAATTATTTTTAATTCCTAGCATAGTACTACTATTCTAGTAATTAAAAACTCCATAAATAAACCCTTTTTGAAATTACAACAACTTTAAAATTTAATAAACCTCCTTAAAACATGTATAACATAATTAAAATTATATTCCAAGTTAATCTCATCGTACATAATATGCTACTATGGTTTTCTAGCAATTTAAAACCCTAAAAACTCATGTTTTCATGATTAAAACTAAGCATCTAATCATAATAACAAATCTGAAATTTTCTTATATTATAAACTATAGATAACATAAATTACTTATTTAAAACAGTAATTAAAACTAATAAACATGATTAATAATAATAGAAAACATAAAAAAATATAGTCTTTAATGGAATCTTAAGAAAGAAGAAAAGAAAACAACCAACAAAAGAGGACGAGGAGGAGGCGCCAGCAGCAACAACCACCACCAGCAGCACGATAGCAGCAAATTCTGGATTTTAGGAAGGCTTGTGACGTTTCTTGTTGAAGAAGAAACGTTACTTGAAAAAGAAGAAGAGTGCTTTGAGAGAGAAACAAGGAACGACGGATGAAGAGGAGAGAGAAAAACCGAGAGGAGGAAGAGAAACGTGAATGGCGTATGAGTTGTGAGGGAAAGTAATTTGTGTGGGATAATATAATTGGGTATTAGGATATTTATATAAAGGCTTCTCTTTTGGGCTTAGGAAAAAGAGATAAGGTTTAATGAAATTTGATGATCATCAAGATAAATAACTTAAGACTTTAATCATCAACATGACTCTTTTTCCTTTTTATCCTTTTAGGATTTTTTAGGTTCCTTAGTTCCATTAGACTTCTTTTTCAATATAATTTAATACTTAAAACTTTTATTAAAATATGCTTAATTAAAATATTCTCAATTTTATTAAGCCATGAAAAAAAATTTCATTTGACTTTTTAAAATAGTCAACCTTTTTAAATAGTCAAATCATTTCCAAACTCATTTGGGTTTAAATATAAATATATAAATACTTAAATATATTTATAAAATCCTTTAAAATTATGGGGGATTCCAGTCTACCCTCCTTAAAAGAAGTTTCGTCCCGAAACTTGACACAAAACCCTCATAATTTCAAAAGTTGAACTCGTTATTTCGAATGTTTTGAAGAAAAATCGTACCCCTTGTGCACTTTTCCCAGTTTTAAAACATGTGTGTTCCTTATGAACACCTTTTCTTATGCTGAGAATCTATTTCTTTTGCACTACATGTGCAAATTGCCCAACATAGGCATACAAATGAATGAAAATTTCATGAAAATAGGCCAAAAGCGCGAAATTTATCCCAATATACCCCCCTTAAAGAAAACGAGTTACGCCCTCGTAACTCACCTCAAGGAATAGATCTGGATACTTCTCCCTCATATCATCTTCGGCTTCCCACGTCGCCTCTTCAGACTCGTGGTTAGACCAAATGACTTTCATGATGTGGACATCCTTATTGCGTGTACTACGCACTTTCCTGTCGAGAATTTTGACAGGCCTTTCCTCGTATGTGAGGCTACTATCGATCTGAACTCGTTCAGGCTCTAGGACATGACGCTCATCGAGGATATAGCGCTTAAGTTGGGAAATATGGAATACATCATGCATCTTTTCAAACTCCATTGGCAGTGCCAATCTGTAAGCTACTTTCCCAATACGCTCCAAAATCTCATATGGGCCTACATACTTAGCACTTAGCTTTCCCTTTTCCCCAAATCTCAAAACGCCTTTAGTGGGTGATACTTTCACGAACACCTTATCACCTATGGCGAACTCATCTTCGTGTCGTTTCAAGTCCGCATAACTTTTCTGCCTATCTTGCACAGCTTGAATTCTAGCCTGAATTAATCTGACATTCTTAACGGTCTCGTCAATAAATTATGTCCCCAAGACGATATTCTCGCTAAAATCGTTCTAACAAATGGGACTTCTACATTTCCGTCCATATAAGGCCTCAAAAGGTGCCATTTTGATACTCGCGTGATAACTATTGTTGTAAGAAAACTCAATCAAATCTAATTGGTCCTCCCAACTACCTTGAAAATCAATCGCGCATGCTCTCAACATGTCCTTCATAGCTTGGTTAGTCCTCTCAGTCTGACCATCAGTCGCAGGGTGAAAGGCGGTACTCATTTTCAACGTTGTCCTAAGATTTAATTGGACCTTTTTCCAAAATTTCGATAGAAATCTAGAGTCACGGTCAGATATAATGTCTTTTGGAACTCCATGTAGTCTCACCACATGCTTAATATAAGTCTTAGCGAGCTGTTTCTTTTTCCATGTCTCCTTAGTAGGTAATAAACACGGCGGATTTGGTCAATCTATCCACAATAACCCAAATGGTGTCATTTCCACTTCTCGTCTTAGGTAAGGCAGTCACAAAGTCCATAGAAATAGAATTCCATTTCCATCCAGGGACCTCTAACGATTGGACCTTCCCCATAGGTCTCTTATGGTCTATCTTCACCTTCTGACAGGTTAGGCACTTAGACACATATTCAGCTACCTCTCGCTTCATGTTTGGCCACCAATAGATACCCTTAAGATCTTTATACAATTTATCACCCCCAGGGTGCACAGAATATGGGGTATTATGCCTTCATCCATAAGGCGTCTCTTAAGATCATTACACTTATGTGGTACACACCACCTCCCTTTGAACCTTAGACTCCCATCATCATGAATCTTAAAATCAGCTTCCTTACCTTGCTTCATTTTCTCCTTGATCTTATCTAGGTGCTCATCACCAACTTGACCCTCTATGATTTCATCGAAAACTGACAATCCCAAAGAAAGGGTACTAAGTCTTGCCTCACTTTCCCTAGGATTTAAAATTTCTAGGCTCAGCCTTTGCATATCTCGACACAACTCCTCAGGGACTATCAAAGCACTCAAGCTATGACTCGATTTCCTACTCAAGGCGTCAACAACCATATTTACTTTCCTCTCATGATACTGGATGTCTAGGTCATAGTCCATTATTAACTCTAGCCATCTTCTTTGCCTCATATTCAGGTCTTTTTGAGTAAAAATGTACTTCAAGCTCTTATGATATGTAAATATCTTACAAGTTGCTCCATATAGATAATGTCTCCAAATTTTCAATGCAAACACTATGGCAGCTAACCCTAGATCATGGGTAGGATAATTAGCCTCATAGGGTTTCAATTTCCGCGACGCATATGCTATTACCTTCCCATTTTGTTGTCACACACATCCTAGACCATTCTTCGAAGCATCACTATATACCTCAAATCCTTCATTCCCATCAGGCAGGGTTAAAACAGGTGCAGAGGTTAAACGATCCTTCAAAATCTGAAAAGCTTCCTCACACTTTTCATTCCACTCAAACTTAGACTCCTTTTTCATCAAGTTGGTCATAGGCCTTGCTATCTTTGAGAAATCTCGCACGAATCTCCTATAATAGCTAGCTAGACCCAATAAACTCCTAATGTCTGACACACTTTTTGGAGTTGGCCATTCACTCACAGCTTGAATCTTAGCAAGATCTACTAAGAGTGCGTTCTGTTCAACTTAAAAAATTAAGTTTCAGGTCCAATAAGTTCAGATAAGTTCAGATAAGTTCAGATAAGTTCAGATAAGTTGCAATAAGGTCTAATAAGTGCAATAAGTTCCAATAAGGTCTAATCAGGTGCAATAAGTTCCAATCAGGTGCAATAAGTTCCAATCAGGTCTAATAAGGTCCCATAAGTTCCAATCAGGTCTAATAAGGTCCAATAAGGTCCAAATAGTCAATGTTTAATAAACATTTGTATTATTGTCCACTATTTTGTTATTCATAATTTCATATCATCACTATTAGCGGATTATGTTATTATTAGAATTTTAATTAAAGTACCACAATGATCATATAGTATTATACTTGTATTAGTGTCTATTATTTTATTATTTATTTGTATTATGTCTATTATTTATTATTTATTTGTATTATGTCTATTATTTTATTATTTATTTGTATTATGTCTATTATTTTATTATTCATATTACTATTAGCTGATTATGTTATTATTAGAATTTTTTATTAAAGTACCACAATGTATAGTATTATACTTGTATTTTTGTCTATTATTTGATTATTCATATTGCTATTGAATAATATTATAATCATGGTCAAATAATTAAGGTTAACAATAATAATAATAATAATAATAATAATAATAATAATAACAATAATTACAATATTTTGCAATTCGTCTTTAAATAACTAGAGATAACATGTTTTCGTTACTAATAACTATGAAAGATATAAATGTTATCAATTGATTGCTTCATTATCATCACTGGAGTATCTTTCTTTATCGGAGTATCTTTCTTCATCTTCTACATCATCCTCTTCAATCAATACGTTTTCTTCATTAACAGCCAACCATATTTCATCTGCAATTTTCGCCCGAGTTGAAGCTACTGTGACTTTGAACATTTTTTTCTCTTTCTTCTAGTAACATTCAAATAAATGAAAGGTGAAGAAAGCTGAAGAAATGAATGAAGGAGTTGTTGTTAGCAATAAATGTTCAGCTTATTTTCATTGATTAGGAAAAGGAGAATCAGGCCCATAATCAAGCCCTTTACAATGAAAGTTCATTGCCTTTTGCTCAGCTTAAATTAGTAACTACTAGTATTTTATAAAATTATTTTTTTGATTTTCTACTAGTGTTTTATAAAATTAAAACAACACTATTAGATATATTAGTGATGAAAGTTATGTATAGGCAAATATATAAATAGTAATTTTTTTGTTAAATTAATTATCATAAGAGATAATTAATAATCATTATTTTTTTAAAGGACGAATTATAATAATAATTATTCCATAAAAAAATTTTGAGGGGTAGTATTTACGTTAGTGGTAATATTTATGTTATTCATGGTCAATGTTTTTGTCTAATAAGGTCAAATAAATTTCAATCAGGTCCAATAAGGTCTAATAAGTTTCAATCAGGTCCAATAAGTTCTAATAAGTTTCAATCAGGGTCAATAAGTTCCAATAAGGTCTAATAAGGTCAATCAGGTTCAATCAGGTCCAATAAGTTCCAATCAGGTTCAATCAGGTCCAATAAGTTGAATCAGGTCCAATCAGGTTTAATAAGTTCCAATAAGTTCAGTTCAGGTTCAATAAGTTCAGTTCAGATAAGTTCCAATAAGTTCAGGTCCAATAAGTTGAATAGAACGCACCCTAAGACTCCTTCCTTAGACATAAAGTGACCCAAAAATGCTACTTTCTCCAAACGAAACTCACACTTAGAGAACATGGCATATAGTTGGTTTTTCCTCAAAGTCTCCAAAATAATCCTCAAGTGCTCATCATGTTCAGTTTCATTCCTCGAATATATTAAGATGTCATCAATGAAAACCACCACAAACTTATCTAGAAACTCATGAAAGATCCTATTCATTAAGCCCATAAATATAGCAGGAGCATTGGTTAACCCAAATGGCATAATAGTGAACTCATAATGACCATAATGCGTTCTAAAGGCAGTCTTAGGTACATCCTTATCGGCTGCCCTCAATAGATGATATCCTGAACATAAGTCAATCTTTGAGAACACACTCGCTCCATTCAATTGGTCGAATAGGTCATCTATTCTAGGCAAAGGGTATTTGTTTTTGATGGTTACATTGTTCAACTCCCTATAGTCAATACATAGCCTCATGCTTCCATCCTTTTTCTTTACAAATAACACAGGAGCTCTATAAGGTGATGCACTAGGCCTAATATAACCTTTATCTAAGAGCTCTTACAGTTGCATCTTCAACTCACTCATCTCCGGAGGTGCCATTCTATAGGGTGCCTTAGTTATAGGTGCAGTTCCAGGAACTAAGTCTATAGTGAACTCAACGGCTCTAACAGGTGGCATACCTGATATCTCACTTGGAAACACATCCATAAACTCGTTCACTATTGGGACATCCTCAAGTTTTAACTCGGCTTCCTTACTCACATCCTGCACACTACAGAAAAATAGCTCACGCCCCTTCCTCATCAATTTCCTCACTTGCATAGCAGAGATAACTCCAAACTTCTGAGGTTTCCCAAAACGTCTATAGGAGGTCAATTTTACCAAAGGGTTTCTCAACACTACCTTTTGAATCTCACAATCAATATTAGCCTTGTAAAGACTTAACCAGTTCATTCCAAGAATCACATCCAGGTCTCCTAGATCGAATTCTATTAAGTCAGACGGAAAGACAGAGCCTCCTATCCTTAAAGGCAGGTTTTTAAACAACTTAGTACACCTTATGATTTCTCCAGTAGGAATACTAATAGACAAGTCAATTGATTCAAATTCTACTAACCCCAGACTCTTTAGGACAGAAGACAATATAAAAGAATAAGTCGCCCTCGAATCAAATAGCATTTTAACAAGGACGAAGTTAATAGAAAAGTTACCAGTAACCACATCGGCAGACTTCTCAGCTTCGTTTCGACTCATCACGCACATCTTTTCCGCAGGCTTACTCTGATTGGGGTTCTCACTTGTAGGTTTATTATAATTCCCTTGATTATTTGGCTGCCCCCAGGCTTAGGACCTTGGTTCCCTAACTGATTGAACCATGACCTAACCTGGTTCCCATTCCCTTGACTCTTCTGGTCTTTCCCATGCTTAGCGAAACACTCAAACTCCCTATGACCCTTCTTCTGGCAGTAGTGGCAAATTACTGGTTCTCCCTTATAATCTTTCCCAGGATGATTTTTGTTACACTTTTTGCATTGGTAAACTCTATCAGGTCTACCCTAACTATAGTTATCCTGGTTGTTTCTCCCTTAGAAATTCCCATTGTCATTTCGGTTCCTCTTGAAACTCCCTTGGTTTCCCCTAGCATTAGAATCCTTCCTCTTTTCGCCTACTACCCCATTTTTCTTGTCTCTCCTTGTCTGCAAACCATAAATATGAGATGCTCTCCCATACACAACATCCACGGATGTAAATGAATCACCTCCTAGTCCCAATTGGATCTCATTGGTTAAACCTCGCTCAAATCTCTGGGCCTTAAGCTCCTTAGTGGCTACGACCTCAGGTGCAAACCTAGACAGGGCTATGAACTTGCCATAGTACTCAAAAATGGTCAGGCTACCCATCTTCAGATTAATGAACTCTTGGGCTTTTTGCTTCCTCATAAAGGCAGGGTAAAACTTTCCTCTCAAGGCAACCACAAACACAGCCCAATTAAATCATCAGTCACTCTCTGTCTAGCCCCACTTTCTCTCCACCATATGTCAGCCTCATCCTTTAGGTACAACACAGCCTGACCCACTCTCATATCTTTAGGATAGTTCACTACCTCAAATAGTTTCTCGAACTCCCTAATCCAATTTTCTAAGAAGGTCGGGTCAGCTTGCCCCTTAAAGTAGGGTGGTTTAACCTTAGCTAATCTTTCAAACATTTCCCCAATAGTCTCAGGATGCTCAGCTCTCTCTTGAGTCAATTTTTCCGCCAAGAGGCGAATAGCAGCAGCTAAATCAGTATTGTTGGCCATTCTACTCCGGGACCTGAAAGTAATATAAGTCTACTTTAGGTTCCAGTATACCTATATGTTCATCTAATAAGGCAATATTTGATTTGATCATTAAAAATCGCATCAACAAACAATTTCACTAGTTTCAGCATGAAATGTTCTCTAATAGTCACATAATCATTCATGTAAAATATATTCACATCATCATGCAAGTAGAAACAAGCAAGTAAGAATATAGTCACATAATGAAAATTTAAATAAAAAAAAAATATTCTCATCACGTGCCTAGAATAAATTCTTACTCACTCATATATAAATTAAATAATAACTTTTATTCTTCCATAAAGGGTATTTAATAAAAAAATGTCATAATATTATATTTTCCTAAAACAATAATTCTATAAAACCCTTCTATCACTGTTGGCACATATCCAACATTATTTTTAAAACTAATATTCTATATCTATATATAAATCAGAGACATAAAATAAATCTAGGGTACTACATTGTTATACCTATCCTTACCTTCTTGATACGGATCAAGCATAAATGTTGCATCATCAGCTTCCTCTTCTTCCCCATCCTCATCATAGTCAATGTACTTCTTTTGCCTTTTGGATCTTCGAATGGGTCGAGTATCCTCATCCTCTTCAGGTTCAGTCTCAGATTCATACATGAAACAAGCATGATAAATGTCTTCCCTAGTTGTGCCAAATTGTTCAATGAACATAATATATTCGAATTTCCAATAACTTAGTATAAATGATTTCCCATAAACTCCATTTGATAAGAATTACTCAAATATACGGATACTAAAGAAAATATATATATTCCAATTTTATAAGTTTGTCGAAATCAAAACGCAACAAAATTGTAGTATATTAAAAGATTGAACACCCAAAATAGAATCCAAGTATTATACAAGTTGTATAACCTAGTCACATAAGTTCTTTAATACGATTTGATGTTTAATTCCCTTATCTTTATTTAGAATTTGCCCTACTTGATCTTCCAATTTTAACTTCTATCAATTCAACTATAGACTTCAAAATTCTTATCATATAGATTTCCCTATAATAATTGAATTCATAACTAAGTATATTAACTCAACATCTCCAGGAGGGTATTCCTATCTCCAACTTTTTCCATCAATATTCCCTACCATTAACCATACCACTTCTTCTATAATTAACATAACCAAAGATTATCATCTTTATGGTCCGTGTTATGAATCAATGTCTAATTAACCTCATCATTCGCTAAGACTATGCTATCTCATATACATAACTTATAGTATTCACATTAATCTTCAATTCATAATCTTTTGTAATCAAATCATAACACTAGTTTCACAATATCTCCAATACAAGAAATTTTGCATACCTTGATTTTCCTTCTCTTTAACCTTAATCCTCTAATCAGAAAGTGAAACATCTAATCTCTATTAAATATCTTAGTTCGGCACTCATATTATAACATACCTAATATAAAAATATTATAACCTCAAGGATGGTACTTACAACTTCCATGACATAGGCAATGCCATATCGAAGTATTGTCTGATACTCCTTCAACATTCATATATTGTAATTTTATATTATGTACCATTAAGACATTCTCATCCTTGACCTTACTTGACTTTATGTAAGTCATTCACGACTTAATGTTAGTAGTTATCTTAACCCATCCATAGGTATTTAAACTCGCAAGCTTGTTCTGGTTCCCTACAACCTTAGTCGTCAACTCAACTATTTTCACACAACCTTTTGTATTTCTAAGTTGAACTTCTCAATTACTTGACATATATCAAGCCCAACTTTCTCAAAGTTCCTTTAAGGTATCTCTCTAACTGATTTAATTGAACTTTTAAACTTGATTTTTTGCCCACACAAAAACAAAGTTGCAGTACTGAGTTCCACTAGTGGAAAAAAACATTATATGTCACTTAGTAATGGATTCGGTCCTTCAGTGAACCGGATTAGTTAACAAAAAACTGATTCGATTTTCTAGTTAACTCATCTGTTTCACATAAACAGACCAGTTAATCCGTTATTTTTTCTCCAAGCAAAATCCACGTTTTCCCTCGCTCTCACCAAGTTTCATGTTTCCATCTCTCCTTAGTTCAATTTTTCCCTCTTGCACTCCACTAAGTTCAACAACCAGTGCACCTTACCGCCAACTAAATCGATGGTCATACACTTGTGACCGCCGCCCACCTTCCACCACCACTGGGTTATTTCTTGATCGTGCTCACTACTCCACTAGGTTCCTCCCATCCTCTTGCGTACCACTCCACTGGATTCCTCCCATCCTCTTGTGCACCACTCCACTGGATTCCTCCCATCCTCTTGCGCACCACTCCACTGGGTTCCTCCCACCCTCTTGCGCACCACTTCGTTGCTCCACCGTGCTTAGCAGCTCCACCGCCGATTCATCACCAGTTCTGCACCACCACCTCTACACCTCCACCCGCCCTAAACAGCTACATTCCTCCTCCACCTCTTACTAGGTAACTAAAGTTCACAACTTTTTATTGTAATCTCATATTTGAAGCTTGAAGTTTATAATTAATTGTAGTTTTATGAATAATTGTTAGTGAAATTAGGTTGTAGCACTAAAGGAAAAAAGCCCAATGGCTGCGGTCAAAAGGGGACTAAGGGCTGCATTTTTTGCTGGAACCCTTGGACTAGCAGCCCTTGGCATTTAGGAAAGGCTTAGCGCGTAAAAGGGTTGCGGCTAATGAAAAAAGCAGCCCTTTATCAATTAAGGGTTGGGGTTATTGGTAGAAACTGCAACCCTTATTGATAAAGGGCTGCAGTTTTGTCATTAATCGCAGCCCTTTATAAAATAAGGGCCGAAGTTTTTAGGAAAAACCGTAACCCTTGTGACACCAAAAAAAATGTTTTTTATTTTTGCATTTTTATGCCAAATGGACACACAAACAACTATATATATATAGAAGTTAAAGTTTTTTATACAAATTATGCTCATAATACAAAGTAAACAAAGATACAAGATTATAAACAAAAAGATATCCCTGCTGGCTGCTGCATTAGCAATAAGAAATTTGTCCAAGAACTCAGGCCTCACTTAATTTTGAATGTAAAACATGAATCTTAATTTCCTTTGCCAAAGATGAGGACATAAAGCCGTTTAAACTAGTTCATAATCATTATCCATGCATATATGTGTGGCCAAACATGGCCATTTAATTCACAAACACATGAATATGCTTTGAACCAATTAGGATCATAGTTAAGTAAATGAGGTACTAAAAAGTAACGAAACTTCATAAACTTAATCATTCCACAAATTAGGCAAGAGTTTATCTGAAACATTGTGCTTTTCAATCACATTATAGGTGAAACTGGGCTAAGAATGCTACCTTGAGGTAGAACTTGGCAGAGGTATTTGAACTAGAATAGTATTCGCAGTGGCACTAGATGGAAACTCAACACGTAATTTGATGATTACTTCAGCTTGTGTAATAAGAACTGGGCAAACGTATTATGCAAGGCACTCATGTAAGACGACCATACAGATATGAAGTGGTAATTCACACAGTAGCCATAAAGACAATCCTTCATCCATTAGAGTCAAGGAGTTGGGGAAAAAAAACAAGGCCTTTTTTCCTTATCCGGATATTTCATCATGACACTACACTACTTGTCAAACGTTCTTCTTTTCTCTAGTCGCAGCACATCAAAGTTGCAACTCCATACACATGCATCAACACTCAGACATCCCAAACCATCATGGGGAGAGAGAAAAAATTATTCAAGTCCATATAATGAATGGAGATTCCTCATGTCGTCACCACCAAAACAATAATAGTACAAAAAAAAACACTAACGTCATTAGATATATTCTGAAGAAGCAAGACAACGAAGAGCAGACAACCAAATAGGTAACATCAAGAGACTAATATCCAATTGTCTTTTCCAGGAAACATTAAGAGAACACTCAAACACTTAACACTGATTTATCAAGCAACATAGAGCAATTCTTGTCAACCTTAAATAAAAATTCATTTCAGAAATTTTATCGAACTCTCTATCAACATGTGTAATACCATTCTTTTCAAAATTAGCAATTCAAGTTTAACAGGAGTTTTGTTCGCGAGATGAAGGTAAATTGGTCTCCAAATAGACAGGATTTCTCCTCACATGATACACACTTGACACAACAAAGTAACAAATTTCTCATTCCAGCATCAGCAACTTCTTTTGACAACCCTTTCATACGAAAAGATGGAGTCACAACTCAAAAATCCTAGTCCCAAAATTCAACTCACAACCTAAAGTTTCACTTTGATAGAAATGAGACTGGTTATCATGCTAGGGATGAAAAAGGGCTCTAGCTTCTTCAATTAGAGCTTTAATACGAAAAGGAGGTTTGAACTCATGTGTCATGCGATAATTCATTACTGAGCATTCACCATCTGAAGGTACCCAAAATTAAATTGAGACAGAGTTAATGTTACACCCATGTAATGGGCTACAGAATCAAAATAAAACTCTAGAAATAAAGTAGCACATAACTTTCTAATTTCACTTACTAGGCTCAAAGTTCTGTCTGAATCAAAGTTATCAAGGTGCACAGATTCATGGAAATCACAGTCATCAAGTATTATTGTACCAGAACTAGTAGAACTATAACCTGTAAAAATTTATGAGAAACTAAGAGGTTTGAGCCTATTATGTGAGGTCAGACAGCCGGAATCTGAGAAACTATAATTTAGAGCGGCTAATATAATACCATATACTGAACTTTCTCCTCTTCCAATCGTTATATCCTCATTTAAAGCCAATTTAATTCCATGATGACCGATAAGGTAACTTTTCATCTGAATTGTCCCATCAATTTCTGAAGTTAGAATATATCCCTGCAAAACCAACATTAAATTTACAGTTCAAACTTCAAATCAAGTGGCAAGAAGCAACATAAATAGGTGAAGATTGAGAGCTTTTAGCATCTGGCTAGGTGTGGAAATCTAAAACACATGCCCCTTGCAGTACCATCCCTCCCCCCCTTCCAAAATAAAGATTCTATGAAGTGGAAGCAAAAGCCCAATCTAGAGCAGCCTATTGGCATTGCTATTCAAATGGGAAATAGAGACCATTGGTTTGTTGATCCGCAACAAGCTAGCAACTTTCTAGTATCTTTTCAAATTATTTATCATGATTCATGCCTCATGCCATACACTTGAAAAAGCATGAAAAAGTAGCACTCTTAACGACGATCTTTTTGCAATTCTATGTCCCAATATTTTACAAACGTTTTCTACTATTTGCAAGTCACATAAGCGATAAATACACATAAACAACAGACCTAGCAGACTATAGCAAATTTTAGGGTGGAAGCGCGTAATTCTATCGCATTCTTCCCCCCTTAAAAGAAAAGTTACGTCCCCATAACTCACCTACCTCTTGAAAGAGCTCAGGGTACTTCAGACGCATCGCATCTTCTGCCTCCCATGTGGCTTCTTTAGTTTTCTGATTTCTCCACAACAACTTCACAAATTTTAGGTCCTTATTTCTCATACTATGCACCTTGTGGTCTACGATCTTGATGGATTTCTCTTCATAGGACAAGGTTTTGTTTAACTCGGCGGTTTTGGGTTGTAGGACTTGCAACTCGTCAGGTACACATTTTCGGAGTTGGGATATGTGAAACACGTTGTGGACCCTTTTCTAACTCGTTGGGCAATTCTAAGCGATAAGCCACTTTGCCTACTCGTGCTAAAATCTCATATAGTCCTATGAACATAGGACTTAGTTTCCCTTTATTCCGAAATCGCATCACTTCTTTCGGTGGAGACGCCTTAAACAACATTTTTTCACCAAGTTCATAATTCTCTTCCCTTCAGTTCTGATCCGGATAGGAATTTTTTCTATCCTGTGCAAACCTAATCTTCTCTTTAATGACTCGTACTTGATCAACAGTCTATTGAATCATCTTAGGACCTAACGCCACAGTCTTACTAATGTCGTTCTAGCACAAGGGACTATGACACTTTCTCCCATACAATGCTTCAAATGGGCTATTCTAATACTAGCATGATAATAATTGTTGTATGAGAACTCTGTGAGCTCTAAATGGTCTTATCATAATCCCTGGTATTCTAAGGCACGGGCTCTTAATATGTCTTCCAAGGTTTAAATAGTTCTTTCTATTTGACCGTCTGTAGCTGGGTGAAAGGTTGTACTCATCAATACTTCACTACCAAATGCTTCCTAGACCTTTTTTCCAGAAATTCAAAAGGAACCGCAAATCCCTATCAAACACTATGCTCGTGGGTATTCCATGCAATTGAATGACATGTTTAACATATGCTTTGGCTAGGGTTTCCTTACTCCACGTGTCTTTCATGGGTATAAACCTCACAGTCTTGGTTAATCTGTCTATTATCACCCATATTGTGTTATTGCCTCCCCGACTCCTAGGTAAAGCTATGACGAAGTCAATGTATCGAATCCTACTTCCATGTAGGAATGTCTACAGGTTGGATTTTGGCTTGAGGTCTATTGTGTTCACACTTAACTTTCTGACACGTCAGACATTTGGAAATAAACTGGGTTATTGCCCTCTTCATTCCAGGCCACCAGAACATCTTTTTGAGATCCTTATATAACTTACCCCCCCCCCCTAGGTAGACATAATAGTTCGTATTATAACCTTCATTTATTCACTTTTGCTTCAACTCCTCACTTTTTTGCAGTACACACCACCGATCCTTGTAGCGTATACTACCATCTTCATGGAATTAAAACCCTTCTGCTTTTCCCTCCTTAAGAGTCTCTTGACCCGCTCAAGTTTCATATCCTCAGACTGACCCTCTCTTATTTCATCTAGGAAATTGGGATGGATGGTTAGGGCATTCAATAATTTTCCACTTCCCCTTCATCAACCACTTCAATTTGGATTTTAGAAAATTTCTCACAATGTTTGTCGGCGACTACCAAGGTGTTCATGCTATGGCTAGATTTGCGACTCAATAATGCATCAGTAACAACGTTTGCTTTACCCTAATGATATTCAATGTCTTAATCATAGTCCTTAATGAGCTCTAACCGCCTGCTTTGTCTCATATTAAGGTCTTTTTGGGTGAAGATGTATTTGAGACTTTTGTGGTCGGTGAAAATTCTATAAGTCACACCGTAAAGGTAATGTCTTCGGATTTTTAAGGCAGAAACAATTGCAACCAACTCTAGGTCATGTATTGGGTAATTAACCTCATATTGTTTCAGTTGATGGGACGCATAACTAGGGATGGCAGTGGGGCGAGTCAAGTAGGAGACTCTCCCCATCCCCGCCCTACTAGGTCTAGGTTTGGCGGGGATGGGGATTAAAATCGTACCCGCAATGGGTGGTGGAGCGGGTATGGATTTTATGATATCCCCACCCTATCCCCACCCGCCCCGCCCCACCCCATCCCCGCCCACCCCGCCCCACCCCCGTCCTCCCCACATATATATGATTAAAATTCTATTTATATACTTATATTAATAATAATTTTATCTTCCAAAATATACATATGTGGGTATGACACAGGTACAAAGCGGGTGCGGGTGGTGGAGATAGGAATGAAGTGGATACGACGCAGGTGCGGGTACTCGTGCGGATGGTGGGGTAGGGATGGGTATGAATACGTACCTGGTGGGGCGGGGATGGATCTGGAATTTTCTCCCGCAATGGGTGGTGGGGCGGGGATGGGGATTAGAATTTTATGCGGGTGCAGGTATGGAGGTACTATCCTCCGCACCCCCCCCCCCCGCCTAATTACCATCCCCACGCATAAGTTATGACTTTCTTATTTTGCATAAGAACACAACCCAACCCATTCTTTGACGCTCACTAAAGACATCATACATCCTATTCCCGTAAAGCAAGGTTGGCACAAGTGTTGACGTTAATCTCTCTTTGAGTGTTTGAAAGGCTTTCTCACTATCGTCATTCCAGGTACTGGGTCAAAAGTCTTTAACAAAACCTCCTATAATAAACGGCTAAACCCAAGAAACTCCTGATATCTGTGACATTCTTTGGTGTAGGCCATTCACTTACAGCTTTTATCTTTGCAGGATCTACTGACACACCCTCCTTAGAGACAAAATAACCCAAATATGACACTTTTTCTAACTAAAATTCAACCTTACAAAACTTTGTATACAATTGCAACTGCCTAAGTGTCTCTGAAATAAGCCTCAAATGTCCCCCATGATCCTCCTTGCTCCTTGAATAGATCAATTTATCACCTATGAAAACGAATACAAATTTATCGAGGTAAGGTCGAAAAATCCTATTCATGAGGTCCATGAAAACAGCTGGTGCATTGGTTAATCCAAAATGCATGACGGTAAAATCAAAGTGTCCATACTCAGTCCTGAACGTAGTTTAGGTATATCATGTTTAACAATCCTCAACTTATGGTAGCCAGACCTTAAGTCTATTTTAAAGAACATCCTTTCCCCCTGAAGTTGGTCAAACAAGTAATCTATTTATCTATCCTAGGTAATGGATATTTATTTTTCACAGTGACATTGTTCAACTCACGGTAATCCATACACAACCTTAAAGTTTCATCATTCTTCTTCACAAATAAGACAAGGGCTCCCCATAGTGATATATTAGGTCTAATGTACCCTTTCTCTAGTAGTTCTTCCAACTACTAGCTCTTTAATTTATTCAATTCTGCTGGAGTCATTCGATATTGGGGGATTTTGAGATAGTTCTAGTTCCAGGTACTAGGTCAACAATGAACTCTACATGTCTCCTTGGCGGCATACCATGTATTTCTTCAAGCAAAAAAAACCTGGAATTCTCTAACTATAGACACATCCTCAGGTCTCAATTGATCATCCTCAACCCTTCTAGTGGAACACATAATAGAGGTCATCCTTTTTCTATATAATTCTTAAGTTGCAAGACATTGATTGCTTTAATCCCTAGTTCTCGAGGTATTCTCCTATATGAGTCTCTCAATTCCACCTTTTGTGCATCATAGTCTATCTTAGCCCTGTACTTCCCAAGCCAATCCATTCCTAAAACGACGTTTAGGTTCGATAGGTTAAACTCTATTAGATCGGAAGGAAAGAAACCCTCCCTTATTTTCAGTGAGACATTCAAATTTGGTTATTGGTGTTGTGGTTATTGGTGTTGTTGTTGGGTCCCTTACCGAAGTTTCTTTGGGAGCCTTGATTGTTCTGGTTCCCATGGTGTTTCTTTTCAAACCTCTGGACTTTCAAATTTGGGTTCTCTTTTCTCTTATCACCTTGTTTTCCTCCTTCCTCTCGTTTCCTTATTGCATATAAATGGCCAGCTTTGCAAAAAACGCGGTCTAATGAGGTGAAAGTATCTCCCTCCCGGTCTCCCTTGCTGCAAGGGTGAGCCCTAATTCAAAGCATGAGGCCTTAGCTTCTTCAGTAAGGGCAAGCAAACCTCATCAGTTCAATCAATTTGCGGTAATATTTCGCAATAGATAGGTTCCCTTGCTCTAGCATCCTAAACTCTTGAGCTTTCTGCTTTTTGAGGTAAGGTGGATAATACTTATCCAGAGCTTTCTTAAATGTTTCCCACCCAAAGTTAAGCTGTTTTAGGAGGTTGTCCTTAGCTTGAATCCACCAAAAGTGGGCATCCCCCTGTAGGTAACAGCTTACTAATGGCACAGTCTTGTCATCTAGACAATAGAGGGTAAATAAAAGCTTATCAAACTCCCCAATCCAATTTTCCAACTCTTCTGCCCCCCCCCCCTTTCCCATTCAGTATTGGTGGGTTCCTACGGGTAACCTTTTTAGACAAGTCCCCATCCCGGTTCCGTCCTTGGGCTAGGTTAACTGTAATCTGCACTATGTCACGAAATGATTGCTCGACATTCGGAGAGGTCTAGCGTGCCGGCATGACAAACCATTCTGCGCTGAAAAATGACACAACAACTGTTTCAGTGGCATACACATAGTCATTTATTCACTTAACTATTATACATTTGCACGTTCATACAACAGTCCTTATTGCAAACAATCATTAAGTCTTTATTGACTTGCAATATAAACATCTCAAATAAGACGTTACATCAAATAATAAAAAAATTAAAATCGTGTATTATTAACAAAAAGGGAAAAATTCATTGTTTCAAGGAAAACATAATATGAATAAAATAAAGGAATGATAAATGCTAATTCTGCTACTTGGCATGCAAGGCTTAATAAAACTGAACCAAACAACTAAAATAATATTCTAATCATAGTTATACTTTCAAAAAAACTAGGGACTGTATATAATGGTGAGCTTCGTCATGTGAGTTAGGATTTTCTATTCCTTCTTCCATGTTGGCTTCATCCTCAAAAGGGCCGTCATCCTCTACATGTTCATCTTCCTCCATAGGTTCTTCCTCTTCTATGGGTTCTTCTTCTTCTATGGGCCCTTATTATTCTTCGTGGTCATTTCCTCGATCAGATCTTCTTCAACGGGCTCATTTTCATTAGGATCTTCCTCTTCCTCATTTTCTAAGTAAAGTATAGGTGCAACATGATTTTCCCCAACCACTGCGATAAATGTCCTATTATTCCCTTCATCATCAGAAATGTAGGTAACAGTTCTAAGGTTTGACTCTATCTGGTGGTCCTTGGGTATAAACTCGTCCCCAAAATTTTGGTATATTACTCTTTTTATAGGTCTAGATGTCGTTTGTTGCTCATTTATTCTACTAGTGTCAGTTTTAAATCTAGGGTTCTCAGAATTTACATCTACATCCTTAGTTCCCGAGGTTTCACCCACATGATAGGTTCCTCTAACTGGAGGTGATAAGGTAGAGGGCTCCCAACTTCTTTTCTCACGAATTCTCCATTCATTTTCGCAGTATTTGAGATCAATGAAGAAATTTCCTACATTACGAAGGTATTGGTTCCAATAAGTGTGCTTGGCTCTGTTAAAATCTCCATCTTCTGACCACAAATCCTCATATCTATGGTGTACGAAAAGGTACGGCTCTTCCCTAGGGACATATGGAAGCATGAAATTAAGTTTCTCCAATTAAGTCCTTAGTCTCGTAGATTTAAAACTTTATTTCATCTTATAGCCGCGGATGTCCCAATCTTTTGCTATTCGGTGTTTCATCATTTATTCCTTAGCACCTATGTCGTAAACCATCTGTGAATTAAAGAAAGTAAATAGTCTATTTGTTTTGTGAAGTAAAGGTTTTAAAATATACATTATATATACATACATAAGAGGTAAAATGATTATTTTAAATTTTAGAACTCCTTAAGTTCAAAATATTTTCAGCAATTAAATGGTTCTTTCGTAAAATATTTGAAACAAGGTTTTAGTTCAATACCTTTTGAAACATCTTTAGAACAACTATACCAATTCGAAATTAGCTTAGTGCTCCAAAAATACCACTATCTATGTACCTATCCTTGTACATCCTCCTAATCTGTTCATACTTTAAAGATTTCAAAGAACCTTTCACAAATTCAATCAAACAACCAACACAAAATTTCATATAACCAAAACATTTGATTCATTCCACAATATTTTCATACTTCCTAATAACATATATAGACATGTAAGGCAAGAAAAGGAATTAAAATAAAATCATTCCTATGATTTAATGCACGTAAAAGTAAGCTATATACTCTTATCCCATACTACCCATTTTAGAAATCTTTTGAAATATCTTTGATAATAGGAACTTTTGACCCTGATTTCAGTTGTGTAACACCCCCAAAATCCAAACACGTCTAAACTACGTTGCATCGACTTTGGGAGTGTTACCGCCGCGGTGAAACGCAAGACTTATTGAAATAAAACATTAGATTACTCTTTATATTATTATGAAAACTAAATTGTAGCGGAAAATAAAATTTTAACCTAAGAACAACTCGGGAATCACCATTGACACTTTTATTTAAACCATCAACTAAGTAAATCATAAACAAACTCTAGAACGAAGGTTTAATCAAAACATTTCAAAAGTTCATAAATCAAAAGTATCCCCTTTGTGCCCGAACTCATGTAGCATCATCAGCATACCTAATCTGCTCCTCATTGAAATATCAATGGTTCATCACAGGTCAACAAGCAAACACAAATAACAAACAATCAGTTATGCTAAGTACATACTTGAACAGTTAAATAATACACTAAAAAGCATAATAAAAATAACGGTTATTTCACCAAATACCCCTATAATCCCTCGTAATTTTATGGATTTTATAAATATATTTTAGTATTTATATTTAAACATAATTTAGTTTGAAATGACTTATTTATTTAAAGAAGGTTGACCATTTTGAAAGTCAAAGAAATTATTTTAAAGGATTTAAGGAAGTAAAAAATATTTTGTTAGGCATGCTTTGAAGAATGCATGTTTGAAATACTGATTTGATTTGGAAAAGAAGTTTAAATGGGCTTGCGGAACCCAAAATTCTAAGTAGATTAGGAAAAGTATTTATATTGATGTTAGAAGTTCTAATTCATTAATCCTATTCATCATCAAACTCTATTTGAACCCAATCTCCTAAGCCCAAAAGGAAAAGCCTCTTTATAAATACCTTAGACCCAATTATTTTACCACACAAAAATCTATTCTCTCTTCTCTCTCCAAACTAGCCGGCCACTTTATTCTGTCTCTTCCCACGTGATTTCTTTTCTTTTCCTCGCAAGTTTTCTTTCTTCTTCGAGTTATGATTTCTTCTTCGACAACAAACGTCACCACACTCCATAATCACGATCCTTCATTGTGTGCTATTGATGCCGGTGCTGCTGCACTGTTCCGGCGCCCTCCTTCTTCCTTGTTCTTTGATTTGTTGGTTAATTTCTTTTCTTCTTCCTAAAGGTTCAGTTAAAGATCATGTTTTTATGCTTTATTTTAGTACTAATCATGATTAATAACTTTAATTTACTGTTTTATTGATGAATCTTGGATTATTTATATTATGTGTTACAAGAATAAAATTTCAGATTTGATTATTATTTTTAGATTGAGTTTTTAATTATCAAAGCATGAATTTTTAGGGTATTAAATATTGGAAAATCATAGTATCATATTATAAACTATGAGATTAATTTAAATTATGAATGTAAGCATGTTTAAAGAGAGTTTTATAATTTTATAAGTTGCTGAAATTTTAGAAAGGGCATTAATAATGGAGTTTTAAGGATTTTAATTACTAGTATGGTAGTACTATGCTAGATATTAAAAGAAATTGAAGTTTTAATGGTAAAAAACAACTTTTGAATATTTTTAAAGATGATTTAAAGTATTTAAGAGTTGCTAGTATTTTATTTAGAGTATTGACTTGGATTTATATTGATTATTTTAGGCGAGGACTATTCAGTAGGTGACTTTTAAGTGATTAAAGGTGGTCTATCAGTTTGTTTACATAAGGTACATAACACCTATGTGCTATGTGATATAGTATCATGATTTAAGAAGGAAAAGTTGTAGTATCATACATAGGAACTTTATAATCATATGTGATTTCTAGTATGATTGGATTTTACATTTTTATGCCTGTGTGCAAACATGTTAATTATGAGATTGATTATGAGTTAAAGATTATCATGTTTGTATGGAATTATTGATGCAAGCATGTGGATGGGAACTTTAGCTATTAATTCACATGGGGGAATTAATATATTATTGAGATTGAATCATGTTTAATCATGTGTTCCCTTACAGTATTATTTTCACTACTTTATAAGGACTGTGGGCCTTATTTGGTAAGTTGATAAGTTATGCCTTTGAAAGGTGAGATTGATTATTGGCTAGGTTCAACAAATTAAGAAAGATTGGAATCACATAAAGTAATCTTGGATTGTAAATTGTGTGATCACTTATTAAATCCTAAGATAAAAGAAGTTCAGTTGTGAATGTTTGATTTGATATTTTTGTGTTGCTTGTGTGAGTGTCATAACAAGTAATAAATTATAAATCGGGTAAAGTGTAACTTGGATAGTAATAAACTCTAGACTGGTTCACGTCTAGAGTTGGACAATTAGGAGTTGAGATACATGGTGAGCGTGTCATGGCTTTTTCTGGGAGATGGATTGATCACCATCCCTATTATTGTTCAAAGGTTCCTCAATATCGGAAGTTATTCTGAAATACGAAGTAGCGCCCGTATTTCGTCCTTCTAGGTGAAGGCAAGTTTAAATAAGACAACTCAAGTCCAATAACGATTCCATTAAAGTAATAAAAAGATGTTTAAAGTTTAGTTCAGTAGAAGTTATCTGCAGAATGTTATTTGTTATATTATTATTTATCCCTGCATGTCATTTATTAGTATCATGTTATGAATGTTTGTATAATGCTATGTAGTACTCAGCTTTGCTTATTACATGCTTTCTTTGAGATTGTTGATCATGGCTTTGCCTTATTGATCCTGTGTGATGACCCATTGTGGTGAGCAGATTCTTTAGAGCATTCACTAGTAGAACAATTGCTTATTGATGCGGTGGTATTGCTGCGATTTTACCCATACGCAACAATATATTACGTAAAAAGAAAAGGTAAAATATAAAATTAAGATATTGCTGCGGTTTCTACAAAAAACCGCAGCAATATGCTAGCAATAGGAAAAATTTTGAAAAACGTTGACTTTTTGACCAGAACTATTGCTACAGTTTTTGTCAAAAATCGCAGCAATATATTAAAATATTGTTAAAAAATAATATTTTAACATATTGCTGCAGTTCTTGACAAAAATCGCAGCAATATCATTAAAAAATATATATACAACACATGCTATCATCAGTTAGGGTTTGTTTTGTTTCCTCATATTCTCCCAAGTCTCACACGCCGTTTCTCATCTCACCCTCACTCCTTACTCCTCTCTCCTCTCACCTTCACCCTCACTCCTCTTTCCTCTCACCGTCGACCCTCACCTTCACCCTCACTCCTCTTTCCTCTCACCGCCGACCCTCACCTTCACCCTCACTCCTTTCTCCTATCACCCTCACTCCTCTTTCCTCTCACCGTCAACCCTCACTGCTTCACCCTTCATCTTCGATCGCAATGATTCCGACGATTTCGCCTAAGTCGCTGCCGAGATGATGTAGGTGTTGGCGAGATCTTTTTTTTTTGCCTCGAGTCGTCTATTTTGATGCAGGTGTTCGGTGGTGTTGCAATGGTCGTGTTCGTCTCCACCAACATGTTCGTCGTCGTCACACCAACACGTTCGCCATCGTCCGCACCAACACGTTCGCCGTCGTCCGCACCAAGCTGTTCGCCGTCGTCCACACCAAGTTGTTTGCCGTCGTCCGCACCAAGCCGTTCGCCTGCTCATGATCTCTCACAGTGAACATCGTTTCAAAATCTAATGTCTTCCTTGAATTTTTAATTTTATTTATTAATTTTATGTACTTTTGTATTTCTATTTTTTTTTCTTTTTTGTTTTTTTAAAATTTTTCCTTGTTAGCTCTGTTTACATTTTTTTATATATTTTTATAATTAGGGTTTGTAAAATATTATTTTTATTGAATATATGACGGTTTGATGTAGTTACTTTTGTGTTCTTGTACTTAAGTCCTTAGATGACAGAATGATAGTGGATGGGTTAGTTGTTTGGTTTTATTCATTCAAATTTAATTGCAAAATGAAAAAAAAAAAAATTTGCCTGTACTAGGACCCATTGCTGCGTGACAACAACCGCAAAAATAGACCATGATATTGCTTCGGTTCCTAGCCAAAACCGCGGCAATATGATGTGCTTTTTTAATAAAAAATAAACCTATTGCTGCGGTTTTGCCTAGAAACCGCAGCAATATGTTCAAATATTGCTGCGGTTTAAAACCGCAACAATATATTAATTACCTATTGCTGCCCCCGTAATTGTTGCGCGCCCAAAACCGCCGCAATAGACCACTTAATGACCGCAGCAATAAGCATTTATTCTACTAGTGATTGACATTTACAGGTTCGCAAATGTTGCATCGTTATTAGGAATCTGGAAATGGAGAGCTTGTGTAACATATTATTATATTTATTGTCTTAGTAGGAACATGTTATAATAAGTGTGGTTTGAAGTAGACATTTATAGTTTGTTTGGTTTTAAGTACTTATTTATTTATTATATTAAAGTATTAAGTTTAGTTATATGTTTTATGCTGCAAAATTCAGAATAAGTCGATACGTTATCACACGGGTGATAATGATTGGGTAATTCTCTATGTTTTATATTGAAAAGATATTTCTGAAAAGGGGGCATTGTCGGGGTGTTACAATCCTAACAAAAAAATTTATTCACTAAATACCCCCACTTTTTTCAGAATTCACCATATATCCCTAACCTTTAAAATAATTCACCAAATACCCTTAACCTTTAAAAAATTATCCAAAAAGCCCTTTTGACTGACGGATGTTAGTGCTCCGTTAACTAATTAACCCTAAAAAACCTAAATAAACCTAATTAAACCTAAGTAAACTCTAAACTCTCTTTAACACAACCCTAACCCCCAACCCTAAACCCACCAACCCGACCATCCAACCCCACCCCCTCCTCCTCCTCGACAGCCCCCACGCAGACCCCCTTTCCCAGCAGCCCCCTTCCCCTCCACCTCCCTCGCGCCTCCCCCACCTTCGCACCTTCCTCACTAGCACCCTAACCTTCACGCAGCCCCCCCCCCCGTGCCTCCCCTCCCTCACTCCCCCAGCAGCCCGCAACCCCCATCCCCTCCAATCCTTCCTACTACATTTCTGAAACCGCCATTGGTAGATCTGAAGAAATCTGCAATTGTCGAAGATTAAAAACATTGCGACTGAGTTTGAAGTAGAGATGGCAATGGGTCCTGGACCAGACCGAGACCCGCTAGGACCCGACCCATTTATAAGGGTATGGGTCTAGAAATTTTTGACCCAATGGGTCTGGGCCGGCTTTGGGTCCACATATGCTAGACCCAGACCCGCCCTGTGAACCCATTTACATATTAGAAATTTTTTTTTACCTAAACTCTAAGGTTTTAGAGTTGTGATTTTGTGAACTCGTTAGTGTTGTAACTCCATCTAAGACGTGTAACTTTGTAAGTTGTAATATTCTAATATTTTATGAGTTAATTCTTAAAATTTTGTTAAGAGAATGCTTTAACCATGGATACAGGAACCTATATATATCAGGGCCAAAATTTTTTAATTACATATATTTAAAAATGTGATGAAAACTTAAAACTAAGAAGGACCCATTTAGGTCCCAATTAGGACTCGTGGACCCGCTAGACCCAGCGGATCTGGGTCTGGGTCTGAAAAATCTAGAGCCAACATATCTGAGGCGGGTCTGAGTCTGTGAAAAATAAACGGGTCTGGATCTGGGTTCAGGCGGACCCAACCCGAATTGAACCTGCCCATTGCCATCCCTAGTTTCAAGGGGTGGGGGGATTGGGATTCACAATTTTGTGGCGGGGGAGGTCGGGGTGTTGGGGTTGTTGGGTGGGTGAGGGGCTTGTGAGTTTGAAGGGGTGGGGGAGGAGGGGGATTCGGGCTAGAGGTGGTGGGAATAAGGGGTGATTCATGCTTGTGATACGATAGAATTATGCATTCCAAATAATAATTCATTCCAATTCACAAGTCATATAACAAGGAAATACATATAATTTTCAATTAATTGCATGTTACCAAACAATGTCATCAATCATAACCATGCAATTGTTCCCTATCATGATTCTAGGTTCCAATGAAACAATTCATAACTTAAACATGATACTAATGTATCTACTCGAACGAGTACGCGTACGTATCTTGTAACGGAGAATCTTCGTTGACTACTTAAAACGTTTGGCTTATGAAATTGGGACCTAAGCGAATAATAAAAGTATTTCAGTGCTCAGTCCTTGATATTATTAATAAAAGAACAACTTATTAAACTATATTAACCATAGTGTTTCAAATAATAAAAATAATCAATCTTGTTATTTAAACTTTCTTTTCATAAATCTTATTGAAACTAACATATTTAGGAACTAATAATAAGGTGTTTGTAAATTTGATTTCTTTTTTTCTTTAATTTATATTATACTTGTTCATAACAACAAAACTTAAACAACTATACATAAGTATTATAAATCAGAATTAAGAAATACTATCGTCATAAGAACTACTAATACAATTGTAAATCTGATTTCTTTTACCTTTAACTCTACTTTATTAATAATACAAACTTAATCTAAGATATATAAAAATTACAAAATCAAATTTTACAATTAATTTAAAGTAGAAAAGAAAGAGAATGAGCACAGACGACCACTAAACGGCACCACACAACACGTGCGACCTACAACACTCGAACCACACTTCGCTTGACCCACACTCACACATCACCGCACACCCTCGAGCCACACATCACGTGCAAGGCTCGCACACACGACTCAAATCACAACTTGACTCGACAGCAGCAACGACTCGCACACAACACTTAGCATCACACAACACACACTCGCTCGACTCGCACACACCACTCGACGCTAGCACACTTCACTTGCATACAACAGACACCGCATAGCCTTGCACACGAATTGGCTTGACACTCGCACCCTCGACAACAACAACCGCACACCACGCAACCTCGTGCAACCCACTCGAAGGCTGACGCAACTCAGGGGAGGGGAGAAGAGAAATAATGCAGGAGAGGAGGAAGAAAAGTGACGAGGGAGAAGAAAAGAGGAGAGAGATATGTTTTTGGGGAAAGAGGAAGAAAACGGCTGACTAGAATAGTTAGGTTTTTCTTTTTCTCTTATTTATAGAATGTGAAACCTATGTTCTCTAGGACTTAGGCTATGTTTAGTTCACCTAAATTTTTCTGATCTGAACTTATCTCATCTGATTTGATCTAATCTGATCTGATCTGAATTACAAGATCTTATCTTTTATAAAATATATTATTACTATTACATTATTACTTTGTAATTCATTATTATGCAATACATTACAAGATCTTATTTATAGTTTTACTATTATTATCATTTTATTTCTATCACATCTTTTACAAAACTTTTATTAATAATAATAATTATTATTATCATTATTATAATAACAACAACAATAATTATAATCATAATAATAACAATTATTACTAAAAATAATTATATAACCCAAGTCATTAATTTATAAGAGCACTTACAAAATGTTTCTTTTTTTTTTGAAGGGATACAAAATGTTTCTTACTTTCTCTTAAAAAAAATGTTTCACTTGAGCAGTCGGTAGACTCAACTCTTTTTTTTAATATAAAATAAAATAAGATATACAAACAACTATGACTTGCGCAAGAAAGAAATGGATAGCGTGCAACTTCAAATAGCTAGAGTGATTTTGAATTCAGTAGGAAAAGGTATACCGGATCTAAATTTAGAGTTTAGGGTTTAGGGTTTATGGTTTAGGGTTTAGGGTTTAGGGTTTAGGGTTTATGGTTTAGGGTTTAGGGTTTAGGGTTTAGGGTTTAGGGTTTAGGGTTTAGGGTTTAGGGTTTAGGGTTCAGGGTTTAGGGTTTAGGGTTTAGGGTTTAGGGTTCTCTATCCCATTCTTCAGGTATAGTTTTGTTTGATTACAGATCGGCAGGTGATCTTGCACTTAGCTTATTTTGAAATGTAATTCGAACTTAATAGTTTCGTTGTCATGAATTTGAGCTATAATATTTTATATATTTCTTATTTTTGCGCGAATCTTATGTTCTGAACACGTGGCTTTTAATTTTCTATTATTTAATAACAACAAAATAACTTAAAATAATGATAACAACGATATTAATAATAATTACTAATATTAATAATTAATAATTACAACAACAAAGACTAGTATGGAATCGGCTTTCAGCAACACATCAAAAAAATAGCCTACTACAACGCTATAAAGCGTCGCAAGCACTTTTACAAACGCAATAAGAAGTGTTCCACTTGCCTGTGTCGCTGCACCCTGTAGATACGCTTTATGCATCATTCCAAAATGAAGCAAGTGAAAATTTACATCATCTGGACTCACAAGCTTGTGATTAACGCACTTCATACAAGGGCATCTAAGTTTACCATCACATGTCAAAGTCTTAATAGCATAACTCATAAACCCTTCAACTCCTAGTCGATATTGTGATGCCTTTATTAGCCAAGTCAAATTTTCTTTAATTGGCCTCAAATCCAGGATCAACTAAACTGGAAAAAACAAAAAAGGCATTCACTATTTTAACACAAATATCATGATTAATAATGGGTTACATATAACATATACACGATAAATTATCTACTAAGAACTTACACACTAATATATTTCAAGCAACTTTGCAAATGAATGAAACTTCACTTAGACAATAGGTCTACCATAGTTCAAAAGCAGGCGGCATAAATAAACTTGTGACTATTTTTTATCTTCCAAATAAAGTGAGAATAGGTCTATTAGTGTGTAAGTTCTTAGTATAGGTCTACCAATTCACTTTATTTTGGCCATAGAGGATAGGTTGGTCAATAGTTTATATATGTCTTAAACCCATTTCATTTCACTTTAGATATGGTGATATGGTAAGATTGGGTACCAATTTTGAGATATGAAACACCTTTTTCAATTCAATCTAGAGGAGAGGCTGCAAGTGGCTATTTGCAGTTCAAATCAAGGAAAAAGATTTGGTCTGGAGTAGTTAATATGCAATAATTCTACTGAATACGCAGTAGGTGGGTTTGTTCTTTCCATTATTGCCACTGTTGCGTGGTAAAGGAACATGCTTACCGAACATTTATAGTTGGGCTTCTTTTGGCTTAAAAATCTAAGTTTTAGTCAAGCTTGTTTCTTTTAATCTCATTATCACAGAGGGTAATAAAATCCTACTCAATTAGTTACAACAGTCTCTTAAAATCTGATATAGGCATGTAGGGTTCAATTTTGTTTAATATGCAAATTTAGAACTAAAATCAATTGTAACAAGAACTCAGTACTGATGTGCTATGAACAGGAAGCTTACCTAATGGAAGACGGTTCAAGAGAACTTGTTGTTGATAGCCAAAACAAAGCTCCCGAGACTTCCCATGAGCAGCAGATCACAGAAAGTTTTATTGAACAAGAAAGTTTTGCAAAAGGTTTATTGAACAAGAAAGGGTGATTTTGACCCGATACTTCTTGCAATAATTTTGCTTGCCATAGGCTAAATGTAATTTCTTATTAGCTAGTTTATAAAAACCTGTTAGTCCCAGAATATCTACTTCCCCACATTGGAACATAATTGAGGAACTATGATTACAATTATCTTGCAATTACATTGTATCCATATAGCAACCAATTATCTTCCCTGCCCCTGCCCCTGATTCTTATATAATTAAAATCACGCACAATTATCTTCAACCTTCTTATTACTTTAATTCCAAATAACAACCAATCAAACAATTCGAATTAAAGAAGGATTTTTTTGCAGCAATAATTCGAATTGACTGAAAGTCACATAGAAAGAAATACCAACAAGCTCATCTATAACGAATTCAATGGTATTCGTACCAGCAACATTAATCCATAAATAGAATTGCAAATGAGTAAGATTCTGATAAAAAGAATACCTACTTGTTGAGAGAAATACAGGATTGGAGTCTTTCCTTAGAGCAGCGAAAATTCAAGGAAACTGGATCTTGCTTAAAGGAATTGGAGTCGTTCAAATTTCGAACGTGAAACTAGATCTTGTTCGACTGAATCTTTAGAGAATTTGGAGTTGCTGAACGGGAAGGAGTTGGAGTGAATTAGGGCTTTGTTTTTTCTTCCTAGTTTAGCCTTACATGCTTTAGTGGTGGGAGTATTGAAATTTTTTATTTTATGCGCGGCTTTTTTGTTCATAAAAAATTTGAAACTGGCAACGCTTTGTTAAAAGTGCTCCAATTTGTTCCATCAATTTTTGGAGTCAACACTTTTTTTAACAAGTGTTGCTATTTAAGTGCTCCTAAAGGCTATTTTTCTAGTAGTGAACAATAACAATCCTTTTGAACAAATGTACTAGTTAATAATAGTATTAATAGTAATAATGAGTTTTTAAATATAAGCATGATCTGATCTGATCAGATCTAATCTGATCTGATCAGATCTAATCTGATCTGATCAGATCTAATCTGATCGATTAGATCTAAAATAAAGCAAAAATAAGGTGAACTGAACATAACCTCCTATTTCTCATTTTATTTATTTGAAAAACAAAAAAAAATCGAATTATAATATAATTAGGTACAAAAAGGAGGTTGTATAGTTAAATTATAACTGTAGGCTTACCCAAAGTATATTTTTCTGTGAATAATATTATTCGTTTAATAAAAATACTTTCAACCTTATTCTTTATTTTTTCTTATTTATAAAAATAATTCCCAAAAATACGGAGTATTACACCGATGGCCTTATTTGGTAATTTGTTATTCACCTATGAAAGGTTGGTTGGTAGTTGACTTGGTTTAACAAATAAATAAAGGTTATGGTTTTAATATTGGAATTAATATTGGGTTGTTAAGTTGATGATCACCTTATCTAATCCTAAAATAAAAATGGAAGTTTATGTATCTTTGATGATTATATTATTTGTCCTACTTGTGATCCATAGCAAGTGAATAAATTATTAATCACATAAACTAAAACGTGAATAACAATAGCTTTATACTTGTGCACGTCTGAAGTGTTGAAGTACATGGTGGTAGCCCATGGCTTTTCTTGGGACCGGATTGATCATTGTGTCCTATTTTTATTTTAAAGGTTCCTCAATATAGTAGGTCGAGAAGTACTGAGTCGCATCGTCCTTCGTCTTCTAAATTGAAGACTGAATTTCGTTTAGACAACTCATTCTATTGACTATTCCATCTAAATTAGTTAACTTATTAGTTGTGGAGTTTAGTTCAGTAAAAGTAGTCTGCTATATTATTATATTATTATCTATCCTTTGCTTAATGTTTATTATTTAAGTACTCTATTTCACTTTGATGTGGAAACGTAATAATTAGGATTTAGTATTATTGTCTTTATAATATCAACCTTCTTTTAATTCTATTTTCTGCATAGATTAGAAAGGTTTAGTTTAAGAAGAGACAATAAATAAAGGAAAATTCTTACTAATATAACCTTCCAATTATGAACAAGTATGAAAGCATTTACTTATTGATGCTGGTATCAACTCCCCATTGCGATATTATTATTTTTTTTTTGATAATTTCGAGCTTCTTTTCATTAACCATAATAATTTCAGGAGTAAGATAGCCTCTACCCAAGACGAGGTATCCCTTCCATAAAGAAGGAAACTTTCATAGTGCTAGGCACACCTTGGGTTGGGGAAGCCGTCTATGGAATCTCCCTACATATGACTACATTAGTTTAGCAAATGAAAAGAAAATACTAATACATGGCCTTATACAAATAAAGGGAAGGGGAGATACATGATAGTTACATCTTGGACTTAGAGACCTTTTTAACAAAGAACATCCCTGCTGACTGCACGCTGCCATTGGTAAAAGCCATGCTATAAATTTCGATTGACAGTGAAGACCTTGTTTCGCCAAAGAGTCTGCCACGAAATTTACATTTCTTCTCTTATGAGTGATTGTGATGTTCATGCTTCTCTTTCGAGCATTTCTTATGAAATTGAGGTGGAAGTTCATGTTCCACGGGCCGCCACACTCGCTGTTACACCATACCACAGCATTCGAAGAATCAGACTCAAGGATTATTTGGCGATTTTTCATGGATTCAGTTGCTAAGGATATTGAGATTGCGCGATGAATCGCCAAAACTTCCGCGCAATTAATTTCCATATACGGGATCGGAGTGGAGAATAGGCACATGAAATCTCCTTGATGGTTGCGCAGTACACCCCCAATGGCAGAGCTTGAGATAGAGTTACATACCGATGCGTCAACGTTCCTCTTGACTTGATTGTTTTCCGGTGGACACCAGAATGCTTGGATGGCAGTGTTGTGAGTTTCATTCAAGGCTGCATTTTTGCCGTTCCAAACCAAACAAGATGGATTGCGTTGGATGTCTGACGGCGAATACGGGAAATCTACTTGCCACCCCATGATCCACCATCCTAGTCTGAGAAGAATCAAATCCTGGAGGCTGCTTAGAGAGGATTGAGAATCGCCAAAAATTCGAAGATTCCTTTCTTTCCACACTGTCCATATAATGATAAAGAAAATAGCAGCCCAGACCTTCTTGAAAAAGGCTGTTTTTTCCGGGCTTAGCCATTGATTATAGGCTTCGCGAGAGCTGCGTGGGAAGGCCCATTTGACTTGCCACGTATCCAACCACCGATCCCATAGAGCCCGTGAGAAAGTGCAATGAAGGAGAAGATGCGCACATGATTCTTGGCTTGAATTGCATAAGGGACATACATCATTTTCCGGTGAGATAATTCCGAGGGAGGCCAACTTATTTCGAGTGTTTATTTTCTCAATTAGGGCAGTCCATACGAAGACTTCGATACAATGTGGAACTAGGCCTTGCCATAGTCCCTTGATTGCATCATGTTGAGACGGTGGACCGAGTTTGGCTAGCTCTAAAGTGACGGATTTTGTGGAGAAAATTCTGGACTTATTAAAGGCCCATATCAACTTGTCCTTTGATTCGTGGGCTGGGCATACACGAAGCAAGATCTCATCTAATCTCGCCTTTTCCACCAAATCCTCCGGACGTAAACTCCGTTGCCATTGAAAACTCCACACCCAATGAAAACCTTACCAGAAACCTTGGGATTCTACTGTTGCTTGTTGATTCACTGCTATTAAGAAGAGCCTCGGAAATTTCTTTTTGAGAGGAATAGTGTCTAGCCATGAGTCATGCCAAAAAAAGGAACTTGCACCATCTCCAATATTCTTTCTAATGCCATTTGCTAGTAGATTTTTTGCTTCTTTGTTGTTGAAAATCGCTGCACATATGGATTTCCAAGGCCCTCTAGCGGGAGGCGTGGCTAAATCCGTGACTGTGAGGGTGGAGGGGTATCTGTATTTATCTCGCACCACTTGACACCAAAGAGATGATGAGTCATTAAAAAATCTCCATATCCACTTACATGATAGAGCAAAGTTTTTGTGGACTAAATTGCCAATGCTTAAGCCTCCAAGCACTTTTGGTAGTTGGATAGTACTCCATGAGACAAGGGGGAGATTTATTTTTTCCATGCTTCCAGTCCACAAGAATGTGCGAGTAATCTTGTTTATTTTTTTCACAACCCCTTTAGGGATTGGAAAAAGAGACATGTAATAGAGTGGAAGGTTCACTAGAGAGGACTTAATAAGAGTTATCCTCCCTCCAATAGACATCATTCTTCCTTTCCAAGTAGCATGCTTTTTTGAGAGTTTTTCGATGATGAGATCCCAAGCTTGGATCCGAGATAGATTTCCTCCAATTGGCAAGCCAATGTATGTGAATGGAATAGTACCAATCTTGCACAAGAGGGATTTTGCAGCTTCTTTAAGCCAATCTTTCGATGTATTGATCCCCATCAAAGAGCTTTTGTGGTAGTTTACTTGAAGTCCAGGAGCTAGATGGAACAATATGAGCACTTGCTTGATATTTTTGAGTCATTCTAGGTTTGCATCACATAAGATAAGTGTGTCGTCGGCATATTGTAGGTGAGTGATTGCTAATCCATTTTTCCGACACTCCACACCCTTCCACAAGCGTAAACCTGTGGCTTTCCTGATCACAAGATTTAAAGCTTCAACAACTAACACAAATAAAAAGGGGGATAGAGGGTCACCTTGCCGGAGCCCTCTTTGGAGCTTGAAGGGAGTGCTAGGGGATCCATTGATCAAGATTGATGCGGATGCCGATGTTACACATGCCATGACCCATGTGCACCATTGAGGAGGAAAGTTCATTTGAACAAGGATCCAATGAAGAAATTCCCACGAGACACTATCATAGGCCTTGTGGAAATCCAATTTGAGGAGGGTAGCATCTCGGCCTATCCGCTTGCATGACTCTATCACTTCACTTGCAACTAGTGCACCATCGAGTATTTGGCGCCCCATTGCGATATTATTATGTTAGGTTTTATATTTATTTATTATGTAGTGGTGAAATTTGTTGATTACTTGCTTTGTGTGTATGTGTTGATCATGACTATGTCTTATTGATTCTGTACCCAATTGGTGATCATTCTCTCAAGATCAATAGAGCGTCGTTGTTTACAAGTTTGGAGATGATGCATCATGGGTTCGGGATTTTGGAGAGCTTGTGTTGACTTTTATCATTTTATAGTTGACTTTATGTTTTCTAGTTGACTTTTAATTTTCAGGTTGACTTCTGGAGTTGACTAAGTTTTACTTTTAAAGTTATTTATTATTATTTTCGCTGCAAAATTCTGAATAAGCCGATAAGTTATCACACGGGCGATAATAATTTGATAATTCTAAACTAGGGGAAAAAAATAGGGCTGCGCTTTTTAAAAAAGCGCAGCCCTACATAGCAGAAGGGTTGCACCTTTTTAAAAAGCGCAACCCTTCACTTAGTAGGGTTCCGCTTTTAGGAAAAGCGCAACCCTTCTGTAGGAAAGAAGGGCTGCGCGTTTCCTAAAAGCGCAGCCCTTCTGCTTTGTAGGGCTGCGCTTTTGAAGAAAAAGCGCAGCCCTTCTTAAAAAAATTTGAAATAAAAAAGTTTGCGGGCTTCAAATATTAAGCGGGATTCGTCAAAATATATTGTCCCTCATTCTCTCTCCTCTCTCACGTCCATCCTCACTTTTCCTCCTTCTCTCACGTCCCTCCTCCCTTTCCTCCTCCTCTCTCATCCTCTCTTCTCTCTCAAAAACTCCCAGAAAAGTTGCGACAAAAAGCCTGAAATGATTTGCACTAATCATGCCGACAGAGTCCGATTGCCTATTGTGATACCTTTTCGGAAGCGGAACGGGCCAACGAGTCAAACTCACACGTTTAGGCTTTTTAAGCCATCCGAGTTCGTTTAAGGCTCCAAATAGCCATTTTAAGTTTTTCCGAAATTTTTTTTCCTTAATTATGTATTAGGGTTTTGTTTTATGTATTTGAACATTATTAGGTTAATGTTTGGAGGTAGTTCTTGTATTTTCAGATCTATAGGTCTTGTATACTTCTCTTTGTTTTGATTAATGTTCTTGTATACTTCTCTTTGTTTTGATTAATGTTCTTGTATTTTCATCTTCGTTTTGTTTAATGTTCTTGTATTTTTATTTTTGTTTTGATTAATGTTATGGTATACTTCTCTTTGTTTTGATTAATGTTCTTGTATTTTCATCTTTGTTTTGTTTCATGTTCTTGTATTTTGATCTTTGTTTTGATTAATGTTCTTGTATTTTCAGATCTATAATTTCTTCTCTTCTGTATATTAGTTTTTGTTCCTTTTTTTCATTTTCGTTTAGTTCTTTTTTTTGTTTTGGGTTTAGTATTTTCATTTTCGTTTCGTTTCTCTTCTCTTCTGTATAATTTCAGAAAATGTGAGATTATGTGTAACAGCCCCACATTTTCAAGCATCATAATTACCTTTTTCGTGTGTCATGGACACATATTTAATCTAAGTGGGGCTACCACAAGCTGCAGGTAACACTAGATTTACAATAATCATACTTAAGATAGCGCACTTTATAAACATTATTATTACAAACCATCGATTTATAATCCTTAAAAGAAATCATTCAAAATACTTATACAATATATATATAAAATATATATTATATATAATATATATATATATATATATATATATATATATATATATATATATATATATATATATATATATATATGCGTATTTATAGCAAAATGCTTTCCAGTGAAAGATGGGGGTCGACTACGAAGCAACACAACAACAAAAGACTTCACAAAATGTTGCCAACCCACGCGACCATGGCAAACTTAAAGAAGTAGTTTCCCCACCTCCTTTGATCTTCCTGCAACAATTACACTCCTGCCCCCACCAGGACAGGTTCAAGAACAAATATCAACAGACAGTTGAGTACAAAAGTCCACCCCAAAATTCATGTTTGGTGGCTTATATGTCATGAAATCTAGTTGTGTTAAAATAAAATCAATGTATTTCACAAATAATACATTTACCAATACTGGAATCAATATTCATGTGCAAAACCTTGGAGTGATAAAAAGAAATTACATCATGAAGATCACCATTCGAGTCATTCAACTTTCTCAAATCAAAACATTATTATATTGGGTAAAGTGAACACGAGTAGAGAGGGGCTCCTATACTAGGGCCGACTATCTCTAAACTATTGGAGGTCGTCACCCCACCGTTTAAAATTTTATGCTTGCAAGCCTTAACTAGGACATGTCCCATTCTTATTATTTGCTGGACTTCACCCACCCAGCGAGGGTTCGAAAGGAGATCACCCATCCTCCAAGGGTTGTTGTTCATACCATACCTTACTAGGTACCGGCCTTTTCCCATTTTCATTTATAATCTATTTATTTCTGTAGTTTAAATATATAGTACATCACTACCTCACTTGAAAGAACATATATTCATCCATAAGAAGAGGAAAAGGAGGAGTCACACTCATCCTAGTATTACCATTGTTTTAATGTACTAAACCTTACGTGAAATTCCTCGTTTAATAATTGAATTTTTCCCATGTTGATGAAAGGTAAAACTTTTTAGGAAAAATAGTCAAACTATGCTGGTTGTACAAAATATGCATATACCTAGGTATCTAGCTTGCTCATTTAAACCTCCTTTACAAAGTAAACTAGTTTGAACATATAAACTTTCGTCAGAAATTTCAGCATAAAACAGTAGCATTAAAATGGTTCTAACTTCCTGCTCAGGAGTCCAAATCGAGAAATTTTAGGACCTATCCTCAAGAGTTTTTCGTTACGAACATTTTCTCGTGAAATAGAAAAAGACTTAAAACCACGTTTCGGGGGTCAAAACTTCGATTTACAGTAACAGGTCATATGAAATCCGAAAACAATACTCAACACTTTATTAAAATCCTAAAAATTTCCTTTAAAGAGAACTTTTATTTTAAATTATGAGTGAAGAGAAAAAACTTCTAAATCTGTAAAAGAAAGTTATCACCTAAAAGAAATAATATATATACTTTTATTTATCCACATATTTGCATAATAATACATACTTTTATCAAAATTCATTTCCATTATAATAGAGTGACTTCCTTAATTCTCCTCTTTCATGGATGAGCATCAAGAGTATTTCTAACTCAAAATCAATCACATGCAAGTGAAATCTTAACTCAAAATTTAACATGCATGAACTATTTTCATCAATTTGATAAAAAAAAAAAACATAATTGAACTACCACACATCAAAATTTCACCAAAGCTAAAGAGAGTAAATAAGGAGGGTGTTCTTATGTACCTTAGTCTCCTTGATCTATCACTATTCTTTTCCTAAGCTCCTTTTACCTCCAAAGACTTTAAACTCCAAGTTCCTACATAGTTTTATCAATGCATGCCATTAGTTTCATGAGCTAAGCTTACATCCAACTTTAAATATGTTCTTCTACTTCCACAACAAGAATCCGCCTTTTTCGCGTCTGAATTTAGCGTCCGACAATATAAGCGGGCGGTAAATTCAAAATTAGCGTCCGATATAAGACAGACACTAATTAGCGTCCGTTTGCTGAGATTTAGCGTTCGTTCTTTCAACCGAACGCTAATTAGCGTCCGTAAGGATAAAATACCGTCCGAAAGACGGACGGTAAATAAGCGATATAAATACCCACACTCAGTTCCTCCAGTCGGCCAAATAACCAAAAAGCCACGCCTCTCTCTCTTCCTCACTCTCACATTTCTCTCTCTACCGCCTCATCTCAGTTTCTCTCTCTACTTCCTCATAAGAAAATTGAAATCACGCACGGTGCTCTCTCTTTCTTTCAGATCTCACGAAATCAGGTTTTTCTACTCAGATTTAACTAATAAATATGTTTTTTTTTTTAGTTTTGATTGTTGATTATGGAGTTTCTTTTCTCGATTTTCTTTGTTTTTTTGGTTTCATTTTGCGTTTTATTGTTCTTGGTTTTTCGGTTTTTCCTAGATCTGAATTCCCTAAGATTTTTTAGTTTTTTTTGTTTTTCGATTTTTCTTTATTTTTTTGAGTTTTCGGCTTTATGAGATTTTGATTTTGTGTGTTTTTATTTTCGATTTGGTTATTCAATTTTTCAATTTCGCAATTTTGGCTTTTTTGTCTTTGGTTTTTCGGTTTTTGTCTTTTGATTTTTTGGATTTTGGGGTTCGAAATTTAGAGATTCTTGGTATCTAGGGTTCGAAATCCGAGGAGTTTTTCCTATATATTCAAATTTTGATTTCTATTTTCAATTTTGCGTTTTTTGTTGATTTGGAAATCAATTTTCGTTTTTTTGGGAAATCAGTTTTTCGTGTTTCATTTTTTAGGAATCAATCTGTATAATTTTCTTTACTCAATTTAGGGTTATAATAAGTAGAAAACAGGCATATCTCATAGAGGTCAAATAATTGAAGTATTTTTATAAGTATGGATCATGCTTTGTTCTTTTGGGTTTATCATGCGTCACTCTTATCTTGTTACATCTTCCTCTTCAGATTCTTCTATTTCCATCTACGATATCATGAGGCGTCATCGAGACGGCGTTACCGCCATCTCTCTCAGCCCCAACTCCACCTGCCTTGCTTCCGGATCTATTGGTCGTACTGTCAAACTATACAAATTCCCAAGTGTGTTTTTCTCTCTCTTTTTTTTGTATTTTTTGATTTCTGCATTTTTTTTTTTGTTAGTTTTATGTCTACTTTTTTTATCAAGGGTTGATTTTATATATTCGTCCGTTAAAATGTGCATGCTGATCTAAAATTTCACTAAGAGATAATTTGGTTAAATTGTTAAGAATGTAATTAGTTAGATTAATTTCAATAGAAAATTAGAAATAGATCTGATTTTAAATGCAATATTGACATACTTTACTTGTTTTGAAATAAATGCCAAATTTGTATTTTTTTCTCATTTATCTCAGATAGTTAGATTAATTTCAATAGAGCCACCTATCAATTGTTCACGAGTGTTAGCTACTGCACCTTTTACCAGGGTCAGTGTTATAGCTACTTCTTTTCAATGTAGTAACTCACCATCAGGTTCAGGGCAATTTTTTGTCTTCCTCTTCACCATAGTTGGCTTCACTCAGGCTAATGCTGTACTGAATACTAATAGTATTCTCTGGTAATTACGATAACAGTACTAAAATTGATCCTTTTTCTTTAATATGCTTGTTCCTTGTTGTACACTAAAATTGGACGAGGAAAGTCTAAAGCTCTATGTATGATATTGTAAGTAAATTGAGCTATAATGTGGAAAGGATGTTTATTTCTTTTTTTGGTTGATTTTTTGATTTTTTGGTATTTATAGGTGGCTGGCGCGGCGGAGCGGTGGCTGACGCGGCTCCGCTGGTAAGGTTTCTGGTGGTGCGGTGGCTGGCGCGGTAGTACAGTACCTCGGCAGTGGGTCCGACTAGTATTAGACTGAAGTTGTATTAGATTTTAGTTACAATGTAATTATAGTACTAAATTTTGGTATTAGATTGTAATTATATATATTTATTTTAAATAAAATTCTCATTTGTTTAATTCTCAATTTTTGTTATTCTAACATTGTTCATTTGGAAATAATAATTGAAAGTTAATAAAATGAATTAAATAAAAATAATAAACTAACATCTTGGGCAAAGTGAAAGGTGAGGTGATAATAAAAGCATCTTGGGCAAAGTGAAAGGTGAGGTGATAATAAAAGCATCTGAGCAAAAGCATCTGTTTTGTTTGGTTTACTGGATTTAGCGTCCAATTTTCATCTTTAGCGTCCGATTTTAGTCAGACGCTAATTAGCTTCCGACTAAAATCGGACGCTATTTAGCTTCCGGTTAAAATCAGACGCTATTTAGCTTCCGACTAAAAATCGAACGCTAAAGTTGAAATTTCTGACGCTAAATTTTTAGCGTCCGCTAAGCGGACAGTAATTGGGCAATTAGCGACCAGGGATTTTGCATCAGCCTTTTAGCGTCCGATGACGGACGCTAATCTCGATAGCGTCCGATACCGCGTTTTTAGCGTCCGATACCGCGTTTTTAGCGTCCGATTTTGATGGACGAAAAAAAGTGACATTCTTGTTGTGTTCCTTTAAATTTTTCTTACCTTGTATGAGGATGATTCTTCAAAATCTTCTTGTTTTCCTACAAAGATCTTTACTCCTAGACTCCTTTTTCTGCAAGATTTCAATCAAATACTAGATTAGGGTCCTTTGAAGAAATTTTTTTTCAAAGAAATGCTCATAAGGGACGAAGAGGAGAAAGGAAAAGAAAGAGGAATTGCACCTCTTATTTCTGGCAGGTGCATGCAATGGGGAAAAGGGGAAGTGGGCAAAGTTATTTCAATCTAATTTAGGGGCTTTGGAAGTTGGGGTGTCACCCTAGGGTCGTCCCCTACCCATTGTGAATCCCAATCTTCTCTTTCCTCATAAGTTTAATGAGATATCCTTCATTTTATGGGTTGCTGTCCAGCAGCCCTTAACTCACTTAGTCATGTGTTTGGGGCCCTAAAACCCCTTCCTAGCCCAACCAAAAGATGTACACTAGTAGCCCACACATGGTAGGGCATATTACAAGTGTTTTTAGAGTTTCCTCCCTTTATTCATGGCCCTAAAGTGATGTTACTTCCAAAGTCTCAAATCTAAGATAGAACTTGGTTTCATTTTTTTTTCTAGAGTTTATTTTACTCCTTCCATCCTCCTAGGAACAATTTATTACCCCTTTACCATAGGTAATTGAACACTTTCACTTGTACTTCAATGATCATAAGAAAATTTAATTATAATAACATTACGAATATGCACATATGATATTATTGGTACACACATGGAGAATGATCGAGATGTTTTTTTTTTTTTTAAAGGTTAAAATTTTTCGGGCTGTTACATGCTACCCTACTTAAGAAAGTTTCGTCCCGAAACTTAACGATGATATTGAAACCTAACCTTAACTTTCTTCGTGGAATAGTGCAGGATAGCGGGCTTTCATGTCTGCTCTTTCTCCCAGGTTGCCTCCTCGGTGTTGTGATTCCGCCATAGAATTTTAAGCAATGGTATTGATTTTCCTCTCAACTTTTTAACTCTTCGATCTAAAATACGTACGGGCTGCTCCTCGTAGCTTAAGTTCTCCTCAATTTGCAGAGGTTCATGCCTTAATATGTGAGAGGGGTCATAAACATATTTCCGAAGTTGCGAAACATGGAACACATTGTGCACCCTGGCTAACTCAGGAGGTAGGGCTAGCTCATAAGCTACTTCCCCGACTCTTCTCAGGATCTCATAAGGCCCTATAAACTTGGGACTTAGCTTCCCTTTTATCCCAAATCTCTTTACTCCACGGGTAGGGGAGACTTTTAGAAACACTTTATCTCCTTCCTGGAACTCCAAAGTCTTCCGTCGTACATCAGCATACTTCTTCTGACGATCTTGAGCAGTTTTCATCTTATCCTGAATCATTCGAACCTGCGCCATGGTTTCTTGAATCATTTCTGGTCCCACGATCGCCCCCTTCCCATAATCATCCCAACATATCGGTGTCGGCATCGGCGACCATATAAGGCTTCATATGGGGCCATATCAATGGTAGCCTGATAGCTATTGTTATAGGAGAACTCGACAAGTGCCAACCGGTCCTCCCAAGACCCCTGGAACTCCATTACACAAGCTCTAAGCATGTCTTCCAGTACTTGAATGGTCCTCTCAGTCTGACCATCAGAAGCTGGATGAAACGATGTGCTGAATTTTAATTTGAACCGAATGCATCCTGTAACCTCTGCCAAAAGCTCGAGAGGAAACAAGTATCCCTATCCGATATTATGGTTCTTGGCACCCCATGAAGTCGAACTATTTCTCTCACATATGACTCAGCATTTGTTTCATACTCCACGTGCTTTTCATAGCGATAAACCGACTCGTTTTCGTGAGCCGGTCAACAGTTACCCATATTGAGTCATTTCCTTTTCTTGATCTGGATAGGCCAACAACAAAGTCTATGGAGACCGACTCCCACTTCCATTCAGGCACTAGCAACGGTTGAAGAGGGCCTGCTACCTTACCTCGATCAAATTTTATCTTCTGACATGTTAAACATTTGGAGACATATCTAGAAGCATCTCTCTTGAGTCCCCTCCACCAAAAGTATTCTTTGAGATCACGGACTAACTTGTCCCTCCCCGGGTGAACCGAGTAAGGACTACTATGAGCCTCCTTTAAGATCTTTTCCTTTAAAGCTGGATCCTCCAGAACACACCATCGCCCTTTCAATCTAATGCTCCCATCTTCGCCCAGGTGGAATTCGGAAGGTTCCCCCCTCCCTATCTTGGCCCGTATCTCCGCTAGAAACTCATCTTGGCCCTGCTTCTCTCGGATTTCATCAAACAAAGATGGTTGAGCAGTTAATACATTTAATGACTCCTGCGGAACTCCCCTCTTGACCACATTCAGATCCAACCTTTGAAATTCCTCATATAATTCATAGGGTAAACTTAATAAGGAATTTACTACTCGCATAGGCCTGCGACTCAAGGCATCTGCCACCCTATTTGCTTTACCCGGGTGATACTGAATCTCCATGTCGTAATCTTTCATTAATTCTAGCCATCTCCGCTGCCTCATGTTGAGTTCCTTCTGAGTGAAAATATATTTTAAAATTTTATGATATGTGAATATCTTACAAGGAACCCCATAAAGATAATGTCGCCATAATTTTAGCGCAAACACCACTGCCGCCAATTCCAAATCATGCACAGGGTAGTTCTTTTCGTGAGGCCTCAATTGTCGGGATGCATATGCTATAACCCTTCCATTTTGCATGAGTACACAACCCAATCCTTCCAATGATGCATCACTATAAACTTCGTATGGTTCCCTGCTATCAGGTAGGGTCAGAATGGGGGCACTCGTCAGACGACGCTTTAGCTCTTGAAAAGCTTCTTCACATTTCGGTGTCCATTGGAACTTGACATCCTTCTGAATCAGACTGGTGATGGGCAACGCTATGCGGGAGAAATTTTCAACAAACCTCCTATAATATCCTGCTAATCCCATGAAACTACGGACCTCGGTTACAGAGGTGGGTGCTGGCCATTCCATAATCGCCTTGATCTTCTCAGGGTCTACGGAAATTCCTCTCTTAGACACTACATGGCCCAAAAACATGACCTGCTCCAACCAGAATTCACATTTGCTAAACTTCACGTAAAGTTTTCTCTTCGTAGAATCCCTAGAACAATCCTCAAGTGTTCTTCATGCTCAAAAGGACTCTTCGAATATACCAAAATATCATCAATGAAAACTACCACAAACTGGTCCAGGTATGGCTTAAAATATCTTTGCATTAAATCCATAAAGGCTGTTGGGGCATTAGTTAACCCGAATGGCATCACCACAAATTCATAGTGTCCATACCTAGTCCTAAATGCGGTCTTGGGTATATCCTCCTCCACAATTCTCATTTGATGGTATCCCGACCTGAGATCTATTTTCGAAAACACCCTTGCTCCCTTAAGTTGGTCAAACAAGTCATCAATTCGGGGTAAGGGGTACCTATTCCTAATGGTAAGCTTATTTATCTCACGATAATCAATACATAGTCTCATGGTCCCATCCTTTCTCCTAACAAACAGCACAGGTGCCCCCCAAGGTGATGCGCTGGGCCTGATGTAGCCTTTTGAAAGTAATTCTTCAAGCTAGGTTTTTAACTCGGCCATTTCTGCCGGGGCCATACGGTATGGGGCCTTAGATATAGGTGTTACTCCGGGCATTAAGTTTATGTGAAAATCTACAACTCTATGAGGGGGTAATCCAGGCAATTCATCAGGAAATACATCACAAAACTCCTTAACTACCTGTATGTCTTCTGGTTTCATCACAACTTTAGTGGTGTCCACCACTTGACACAGGTACCCTACATTCCCCCCTTTTAACTCCTTCATCATCTTCAGAGCAGATATTATTTGTACTCTAGGTTTCACTGTAACCCCTTCATATCTTACTTGAGTTCCTGAGGCTGTTGTAAGTTGGATGGTCCGCCTAGTACACTCTATCACTGCCCTATGATCCCTCAACCAATCCATTCCCAAAATTACGTCATAGATCCCTAGTAACCGAACCAAATTTGCCATAAACTCGTTCTCAGAAATTCTGACAGGACAATTTCTATACATAACGTCACACATGGACTGGGTTCCATCCGGAATGCCTCACTAGTAGAAAAAAGCCTACTTGCTGCGGTTAAAAAGTGCCCTATTGCTGCGGAATAGGGCGCGCAGCAATTGAGGGCGCAGCAATAGGTATTAATTATATTGCTGCGGTTTTAAACCGCAGCAATATTAACAAATATTGCTGCGGTTTTTATGCCAAACCGCAGCAATATATTTATTTTAAATCAGATTTAAAAAGCATATTGCTGCGGTTTTTAGGTAAAACCGCAGCAATATGCTATATTTAATAATAAAAAATAGACATATTGCTGCGGTTTTTTAAGTAAAACCGCAGCAATAGGGTCTGAACAGGTAAAAAAAATTTTTTTTTTTTTTTTGCATTTGCCATCAAATTTGAAAGACAAAAAGGTTAAAAGCAAATAAAACAACACTTATTGAAACTAATAACAAAAAATTATTATACAAAATTCAAAGACATAAAAAATTCAAATTGAAATATATTATTACAATATATTTAAGGCAGAATATAGAAAACCAAAATTATAGTAACCAAAAAAACAGCAAAAATATTTAAGGCAAATTATAAAAAACCAAAATCATACAACTCATTAAAAGTAGTATTCTGATAAACAAATAATTACTAAAATATTATAAAAACAATTACAAAAATTGCGGCTGGACGAAATAATCAACAAACGCAAAAAAACCTATCTAAAATAATAATAAAAAAAACCAGATCTGAAATAATAACAAAAACGACAAAATACACAAATTAAATCTGAAAAAATCGAAATGAAAATCTTCGATCTTCGAGAATTGAACGACTCTTGGACTCTTCGATCTGAAAAAATCTTCGATCTGAAATCATAAAAAGATCTTCGATCTGAAAAGGACGCAATATTGAAAAAAAAACGAGAAACTGAATATCAAAAATTAGAGTTGACAGAAGGCTTCAAGAGGAACGACGAGAAAAAAACGAGAAATTGAATATCAAAATTGTATACCTGATGAAAACAAGATCTGAACGACGAAGGTTTCAAGCGCGAGGAACGACGAACGCTTCGACAGGAACGACGAGCGCGAGCTTCGACAGGAACGACGACCGAAGCTTCGCGAGGAACGACGAGCCACTAGTAATGACGCAAACCAAGACACGCATCTCAAAAATCGAACACCTCACTCGCTTCGTCGGCTTCGTCGGGTCGCACAAATTTGACAGAAGGCGAAGGAACACGTCTTCTTTTATGGGTAAGTGAGGAGCGCTGAGAGAATAGAGAGGTTGAGAGAGATGAGAGAGAGAAGAGAGGGTTGAGAGAGATGAGAGAGAAGAGAGGGTGAGGCGCTGAGAGAGAAGGTGAGGGGCGCTGAGAGAGAAGATGAGGGGCGCTGAGAGAAAAAACCCTAAGTGTGAGGCGCGCTGAGAACCCGTCTTCTTTTATGGGTAAGTGAAAGCTAATATTGCTGCGGTTTCCTAATAGGACCGCAGCAATATTTAAAAAAAATATTTTTTTAATATATTGCTGCGGTCCTACGTGGAAACCGCAGCAATATTAGCTGTACAGGGCCCCACATGTTTTTAAAAAGGTAACCGTTAGACAATATTGCTGCGGTTTTGGGCGGGAACCGCAGCAATATTGTCAATTTCTATTTTTTTATTTTTTTTGCGTGTTATATTGCTGCGTATAGGTAAAACCGCAGCAATATCACCGCAGCAAATAGCATTTATTCTACTAGTGCCTATCAATAAATTTATTATGGATGGGGAAGGAACTTTTTTCAAATTTTTAACAAATGAAATAGAGATGAATGAATTGGTGGCTCCAGAGTCAAACAACACATGAGCATTTACAGAGCATACGGGAAAGGTGCCAGAAATAACATTACCTCCAGTTGTAGGAGCCTTTAGATTCCCCTAGGAGCTTTCAGACATAGAAAATACTTTGCCCGGGGTTTTCCCAGAATTTCCCCGATTTCCTTGATTGAATCCCGCGTTCCTACCTTGGAAACCCTGGGGGTTCCCCCCTGCTCGATTGTACCCAACAAATCCAGTTTGCCTCCCGGAGCCTTCACCATTTCCGGACTTCTGAGGGCAATCTCTAAACCTGTGACCCGGCTTCTTGCATCCAAAGCAGACTTCCTTTCCCTCACAGCTCTTTCCCCAGTGATCCTTCCTACACTTAAAACAAGTTTTTCCCCTCTTTGGTGCCTTTTGCTAGCCTTCACCCCTTTGCTGTAGTTCTGAGCCACTTCTCGCTCGTTTGATTCCTCCATCATTCATTTTACCGTCATTCTTCCTCCTATGTGACTCCTCCTCTTTCTGATCAATCCTCTCCTGCTCTAGGGCTCGATCATATAACTCTTAATAGTTGGTGTAATACCACACCCTCTTCTGGTACTTAAAATTCAATCCTTCGAAAAAGCGAGATGTTTTAAATTTCTCCGAGCTGACTAGTTCTGGAGCAAAACGAGACAACTCCATAAATTTTGCAGCGTATTCCACCACAGTCATCTTTCCTTGCCGGAGATATAGAAACTCACTCTCTTTCTTCTTCTGTAGAGCTGGGGGATAAAACCTTTGACGTATGGTTTCCAGAAATTTGTCCCAAGTGTAGTCTGATTGCTGGAAATTTTTCTTGACAGTCCTCCACCATATCTCAGCTGGCCCTTCTAGGTAGAATGAAGCCAACTTAACCTTCATATGCTCAGGACAACTTATGATCTCCAACAGCTTTTCCATGTACGCTATCCAGTCCTCAAACTTAACCGGATCTGGCTCCCCATCGTAGGTTCTTGGCCTGTGGGATGATAGCCTCTTATACAATTTTCCTTCTTCATCATCAGACCTTTGACCCTGAGCCTCCAGTATAGCCAATAATCGAGCATTCATGCTCTCCATCTGACGCAACCGTCCTTCCATTGAGGAGCTCGATTCTCTAGCATTTTCGTCCCCTTGAACGAGAGGAATTTCGCCTTCTCCCGACATGCTCTTTCACGATGCCTTCCCTTATTTAATTCAAAGAATATTACTAAGTTAGGTTATTTAAATTTAAACTAACCATAGTAATTTCACCTCATATATAATAATCATACTAATCATCATGTTAACAAATAAACACACACAAGTTGTAGCAACACACTATTATGATATTGACTACTCATGAACCATTATCCTTTCCTGGCCTAAGATGGCTACCTTTTTAAACATACATATTTAAGTTATAATAATCGAGTTGGCCCAACAAATTTATCCCTTTCATAGAAGATAATACCAACTCCTCATAAGAGAGTTTATAGTTACCATGCTACTGGTAATGCATAGCACCAAAGTTCTACATCATCAAATGAAAACATAAATAAATTGTTCATACAATCCAAATGGTCATAAAAACAATGTCTTAATCAAAGAAAGTAAAGTAGAATAATAATAATCTTCTTCCCCTTAGCCATTTCACGGAACTTCCCTTCTTCCTTTAATTCCATAATCCCGCTCTCCTACTAATCCAAGTCTAGAGGGTCATAATAATAACCACTATCAGTGGTACTGATGCTAGGGTCCTCAGGTACATAGTCGGGATCCCAAATATTAGCGTTGCTAACCGACCCCGCACTACTACCATTAAGGGATACACTCACACTAGGTGGGGTCCTCCTAGAAGTACCTGCGGTAGCCTGCCTCCTATTATCATCCCTAACAACTCTTGTCTCTTTTGCCTCTTCGCGGGTTCCCAACCTGTCATAGATCTTCCGCCAAAACTCCCCAGCATCTTCAATCATTCCCCTTTCCCTAATCCGGGTATCTACCTTCCTCATAATCTCTTAATACCTCGTCCATTGACACCTTCCATCTAATGGCCTCTTTTGGTACCCCTTCGGGGCCTATTCCTCCTCCCAAGATCCCCACATTTGCTACATACAAGTATAAAAGCCTCCAATATGCCCTCCTAAATGATTCCCATGGTTCACACTCGGGCAAGGTCTTAATCAGAGTGTAAGCTTGGATTTCCGACCTTGAATACTGGTTGTGATCCCCTCTTCCATAGACCGCATTCCAATCAGCAATCTTCCCAAGTACGCGGTTAGCATTACCCATTACATCCTCCCAGGTAGCGTTTCTCGGCCTATAGGTATCTGGTTCCTGCATAAAGGGTCCACGAGATCCTTGGCCTCTCTGATTCCTGGAACTCATCTACACCATACATCAACAAACATAATATCCGTTACTTCACATCAAATCATTAATCTTTAATAATGGCATTTGATTTCGCATTAAGCATCCATATATATACATTTCTATCCTTAACAATATTATAATATCTCTTTACCTCAAGGTTTCCTTCACTTACAAATTATAATCCCAACACACCTTTTTCCCTCTTATATGCACCCCTCTTAATCCCAAGAATTCAACATATACCCTCATACACATAAATTACAGGTATTAAGATTAAAATAGGTTGTAATTAACAAAAACTTCTCAAGTAATAATGTGAAACTAATATATATATATATGTATATGTATTACTTTTTTTTTTAAATAAACCTAGGCTCTGGTACCAACTGTAACAACCCCACATTTTCAAGCATCATAATTACCTTTTTCGTGTGTCATGGACACATATTTAATCTAAGTGGGGCTTCCACAAGCTGCAGGTAACACTAGATTTACAATAATCATACTTAAGATAGCGCACTTTATAAACATTATTATTACAAACCATCGATTTATAATCCTTAAAAGAAACCATTCAAAATACTTATACAAATATATATATAAATATAATATATAATATATATATATATTATAATATATATATATGCGTATTTATAGCAAAATGCTTTCCAATGAAAGATGGGGGTCGACTACGAAACAACACAACAACAAAAGACTTCACAAAATGTTGCCAACCCACGCGACCATGGCAAACTTAAAGAAGTAGTTTCCCCACCTCCTTTGATCTTCCTGCAACAATTACACTCCTGCCCCCACCAGGACAGGTTCAAGAACAAATATCAACAGACAGTTGAGTACAAAAGTCCACCCCAAAATTCATGTTTGGTGGCTTATATGTCATGGAATCTAGTTGTGTTAAAATAAAATCAATGTATTTCACAAATAATACATTTACCAATACTGGAATCAATATTCATGTGCAAAACCTTGGATTGATAATAAGAAATTACATCATGAAGATCACCATTCGAGTCATTCAACTTTCTCAAATCAAAACATTATTATACTTGGGTAAAGTGAACACGAGTAGAGAGGGGCTCCTATACTAGGGCCGACTATCTCTAAACTATTGGAGGTCGTCACCCCACCGTTTAAAATTTTATGCTTGCAAGCCTTAACTAGGACATGTCCCATTCTTATTATTTGCTGGACTTCACCCACCCAGCGAGGGTTCGAAAGGAGATCACCCATCCTCCAAGGGTTGTTGTTCATACCATACCTTACTAGGTACCGGCCTTTACCCATTTCCATTTATAATCTATTTATATCTGTAGTTTAAATATATAGTACATCACTACCTCACTTGAAAGAACATATATTCATCCATAAGAAGAGGAAAAGGAGGAGTCACACTCATCCTAGTATTACCATTGTTTTAATGTACTAAACCTTACGTGAAATTCCTCGTTTAATAATTGAATTTTTCCCATGTGTGATGAAAGGTAAAACTTTTTAGGAAAATAGTCAAACTATGCTGGTTGTACAAAATATGCATATACCTAGGTATCTAGCTTGCTCATTTAAACCTCCTTTACAAAGTAAACTAGTTTGAACATATAAACTTTCGTCAGAAATTTCAGCATAAAACAGTAGCATTAAAATGGTTCTAACTTCCTGCTCAGGAGTCCAAATCGAGAAATTTCAGGACCTATCCTCAAGAGCTTTTCGTTACAAACATTTTCTCGTGAAATAGAAAAAGGCTAAAAACCCCGTTTCGGGGGTCAAAACTTCGATTTACAGTAACAGGTCACATGAAATCCGAAAACAATACTCAACACTTTATTAAAATCCTAAAAATTTCCTTTAAAGCGAACTTTTATTTTAAATTATGAGTGAAGAGAAAAGACTTCTAAATCTGTAAAAGAAAGTTATCACCTAAAAGAAATAATATATATACTTTTATTTATCCACATATTTGCATAATAATACATACTTTTATCAAAATTCATTTCCATTATAATAGAGTGACTTCCTTAATTCTCCTCTTTCATGGATGAGCATCAAGAGTATTTCTAACTCAAAATCAATCACATGCAAGTGAAATCTTAACTCAAAATTTAACATGCATGAACTATTTTCATCAATTTGATCAAAAAAAAAACATAATTGAACTACCACACATCAAAATTTCACCAAAGCTAAAGAGAGTAAATAAGGAGGGTGTTCTTATGTACCTTAGTCTCCTTGATCTATCACTCAATTCGTTTTCCTAAGCTCCTTTTACCTCCAAAGACTTTAAACTCCAAGTTCCTACATAGTTTTTTTATCAATGCATGTCTTAGTTTCATGAGCTAAGCTTACATCCAACTTTAAATATGTTCTTCTACTTCCTTTAAATTTTTCTTACCTTGTATGAGGATGATTCTTCAAAATCTTCTTGTTTTCCTACAAAGATCTTTACTCCTAGACTCCTTTTTCTACAAGATTTCAATCAAATACTAGATTAGGGTCCTTTGAAGAAATTTTTTTCAAAGAAATACTCATAAGGGCCGAAGAGGAGAAAGGAAAAGAAAGAGGAAATGCACCTCTCAATTCTGGCGGGTTGCATGCAATAGGAAGAGGGGGAGTGGGCAAAGTTATTCAATCTAATTTAGGGGCTTTGGAAGTTGGGGTGTCACCCTAGGGTGTCCCCTACCCATTGGAATCCCAATCTTCTCTTTCCTCATAAGTTTAATGAGATATCCTTCATTTTATGGGTTGCTGTCCAGCAGCCCTTAACTCACTTAATCATGTGTTTGGGGCCCTAAAACCCCTTCCTAGCCCAACCAAAAGATGTACACTAGTAGCCCACACATGGTAGGGCATATTACAAGTGTTTTTAGAGTTTCCTTCCTTTATTCATGGCCCTAAAGTGATGTTACTTCCAAAGTCTCAAATCTAAGATAGAACTTGGTTTCATTTTTTTTTCTAGAGTTTATTTTACTCCTTCCATCCTCCTAGGAACAATTTATTACCCCTTTACCATAGGTAATTGAACACTTTCACTTGTACTTCAATGATCATAAGAAAATTTAATTATAATAACATTACGAATATGCACATATGATATTATTGGTACACACATGGAGAATGATCGTGTCAAAATTTTTTTTTTTTGGTAGGAAGGGCTGCGCTTTTTAGGTAAAAGCGCAGCTCTTCTAGCTTAGAAGGGCTGCGCTTTTACCTAAAAAGCGCGGCCCTACTTAAAAAGTGAAGAGCTACTATTGAAAGGGCTGCTGTCAAAAAGCGCATCCCTACAGGCCTTTTTCAGCGCAGTCCTTCCTCATTTTTCCACTAGTGCTATAAGTTTTATATTAGAAAGGTATTTTAGAAAATAGAAAATTGTCTGGGTGTTGCATGATTATCTTGAAACTGGGGGGTACACCGTGTATTTTCAAAAGTGCGAGGATGCCTCGTGAATTTCCTTAAAACTGGGGGGTAATTGGTGAAAAAATCGTAAAATAACAATTTCAATTGAATTAGAGTAAAGAGTGTTATTAACTTAATAAAAGTTTTTGAGATCAAAAAGTTTGCCTATATTTTTATATTTATTTACATATAATTACAAGAGTTTATTATGTTTCACTTTGAAACATTAAACATTGAAATTGTAGTGAATTGGTGGTTAGACTCCCACATTTCATTTCAAAGGTCATGTATCCGATTCCTATTAGCTACACATTGTTAATATTTTAAGATGACATCGTAACACATGTATATTAGAAGTTTGAGAAGAGTGTCATGTGGCACCACCATTCATTTTATTGGAACACCTTTTAACATATTTATATATAGATTAAATATGAATATGCTAATAATTGGACTTAAAAATTGAATTGCGGGTTACATCTTAACCCACACCTCAATCCACACTAGTTCAATTCATCTCATGTTATATATCGTGTCAACTTTTGTTAACTCTAAATTTCTCCCTCGTTTACACTCCCACTAAATTCAATTTGACCTTCGTGGACCCGATTCATGTTAATATTAGTGTACATCAAGACAAAAGCGCATATCATTTATGAATAATGCATTGTATCATTCATAAACCCATTATATCATGCACAAACCCATTATACTATTAAGAAACATATTATGTCATCCATAAACTACATCATTTCTAAACAATCTACAATATCTTTCTATATGTTAAAATATGTGTCACGATATATACTACACAACCTACATCTTTCTGCATGTTAAGCATTAAAATTAAATCATCCACTACATTGCATATAATTTCATTATATGTTTACCATTATAAAATCCACTATACTATATATAAGTTCATTATATCTTTGCAAAACTCAATATATGAATTTAATATCAGTTATGAACCGGATGTATTAGCGTAATAATGTGCACCGAGGATCTGTTCTCCCCAGCTTATTTTCAGTTCAGTTCAGTTCAGCTCAGCTCCAATCAGTTCAGTTCAGTTCAGCTCAACTCCAATCAGTTCAGTTCAGTTCAGCTCAATTCTTTTATAACCATTTTGTTAAATATTATTGTTATGTTGGTCTAATTTATTTTACTAATTACTCTTATTATTATTATTTTATTATTATTATTATTATTATTATTATTTATTTTTATATCATTATTATTAATTATTATTATTATTATCATTATTATTATTATTATTATTACGATTTCTATATATTATTTTGTTTATTATAGCTTTACTCATTATTATTACTATTATTATTAGGAGGAGCATGGTTTAGGTCAAAAGCACAAATAAACCCACGTCCTTTAGCCCATAAACCAATCAAATCGCGTCAAAACGGTTATGATGTAATTTTCGACGGTCCGACCCAATCATTATTTTCATTACTAAATATTATTATATTTTTAAATCTAATTACTAAAATAGTAATATTAATTTACTTCTTAGATATGATTGTTATTATATAATCATCATCAAGTATTAATATACTAGCAATTTACGCACGCGATGCGTGCCTCAGTTTTTTTAAAAACAAATTCTACCTTTTTAGGCATTAGCAAGGGTAAAATTTAATCCATAATCCCAAAATTGTAACCGAAAAGTATAAACTAATTTCAGTTTTTTTTTCCTTGTCTAACTTCTAAATTCTGTTTTCACACATTGATATTTAAATTTTCATCATTTTAAATCTTGTCCTTTTCTAAATTTTAACAATTTGAGCTTCATTTATATTGAAATGAAATTTTAAATTTTTCATACACAATTTGATATTGTAATTTTTTTTAGAAAAACAAAAATCGTTACTTTTCGCAAATTAATGTAGTTTTTTTTTTCTGAAAATGGATTTTTGCAAAAGTTGTTCGCAAAAAGTTTGATATTGTTTTTTTTTTCAAAATTTATTTCTGAACATGGATTTTTTGCAAAAGTTTTGGGCAAAAATTTTAACATAGGCATTTTTGAAGAAAAAAAATAAATTTATTTTATATGAAAATGAATTATATTTAAGTCTGATTGTATAAAAGCCCTTTTGAACTCATTGCAATCATCTCCATTTTTTTGACTACATAACAGTCGACTAAGTTGCTATTGTTTATTTCACAAATGTTAAATAATTTTGAAGGTTAAAAGAATTATGTACCTTTTTGGAAGTTTGCAAATTGCCGATGGATGAATGTGTGAAATCACCGTCAAAATCTTATGTTTTTCTCAGATTTGTGTTTATAGGTAACTTTTGTGAGTATGTAATTGTGAATGGTTCTTGAGAATAGTGATTTGTAAGCAAATTTTTGTATATTGTTTTTGTATGTATTGATCTTCTAGGTTATTAGTTTTAGTTTATATGTTAATTATAAGTTTAAATAAAGTTTCCTGATTATTTGAGTGATTTGCGCGATTTTTATAACGTGATTTTCTCAATTGTATGAGTGATTTGTAAGTTTCTTCTTTTAAGTGATTTGTGAGTGAGTGTTGTAAATTACTTTTCGTTAGTTTTCTTTGAGTGTCGATTTTGATTTTTGACACTCCTTTTGTAATTTAGCAAAGGGGGGGGGGCAAAATAGACATTTCAAAAGAGGACACCATTGCTCCTCCCTTCCCTTATATAATAAAGATAAACACAAATAATATATAATAATAATTATTAATTATCATTATTATCATTAATTATTATCATTATCATTATTATTATTATTAATAATAATT